>NC_074690.1:6828744-6886244 GCF_029448725.1 Salvelinus fontinalis
TAGTCCTACTGTAATAGATGAATGGGGCTAGTAGAGGAGTCCTACTGTAATAGATGATTGGGGCTAGTTAGTGTAGTAGCCCTACTGTAATAGATGAATGGGACTAGTAGAGGAGGACTACTGTAATAGATGAATGGGACTAGTAGAGGAGTCCTACTGTAATAGATGAATAGGACTAGTAGAGGAGTCCTACTGTAATAGATGAATGGGACTGGTAGAGGAGTCCTACTGTAATAGATGAATGGGACTAGTAGAGGAGCCCTACTGTAATAGATGAATGGGACTAGTAGAGGAGTCCTACTGTAATAGATGAATGGGACTAGTTAGTGTAGTAGTCCTACTGTAATAGATGAATGGGACTAGTAGAGGAGCCCTACTGTAATAGATGAATGGGACTAGTAGAGGAGTCCTACTGTAATAGATGAATGGGACTAGTTAGTGTAGTAGTCCTACTGTAATAGATGAATGGGACTAGTAGAGGAGTCCTACTGTAATAGATGAATGGGGCTAGTAGAGGAGTCCTACTGTAATAGATGAATGGGGCTAGTTAGTGTAGTAGCCCTACTGTAATAGATGAATGGGACTAGTAGAGGAGCCCTACTGTAATAGATGAATGGGACTAGTAGAGGAGTCCTACTGTAATAGATGAATGGGACTAGTAGAGGAGTCGTACTGTAATAGATGAATGGGGCTAGTTAGTGTAGTAGTCCTACTGTAATAGATGAATGGGGCTAGTAGAGGAGCCCTACTGTAATAGATGAATGGGACTAGTAGAGGAGTCCTACTGTAATAGATGAATGGGACTAGTAGAGGAGTCCTACTGTAATAGATGATTGGGGCTAGTTAGTGTAGTAGCCCTACTGTAATAGATGAATGGGACTAGTAGAGGAGGACTACTGTAATAGATGAATGGGACTAGTAGAGGAGTCCTACTGTAATAGATGAATGGGACTAGTAGAGGAGTCCTACTGTAATAGATGAATGGGACTAGTAGAGGAGTCCTACTGTAATAGATGAATGGGGCTAGTTAGTGTAGTAGTCCTACTGTAATAGATGAATGGGGCTAGTAGAGGAGTCCTACTGTAATAGATGATTGGGGCTAGTTAGTGTAGTAGCCCTACTGTAATAGATGAATGGGACTAGTAGAGGAGGACTACTGTAATAGATGAATGGGACTAGTAGAGGAGTCCTACTGTAATAGATGAATAGGACTAGTAGAGGAGTCCTACTGTAATAGATGAATGGGACTGGTAGAGGAGTCCTACTGTAATAGATGAATGGGACTAGTAGAGGAGCCCTACTGTAATAGATGAATGGGACTAGTAGAGGAGTCCTACTGTAATAGATGAATGGGACTAGTTAGTGTAGTAGTCCTACTGTAATAGATGAATGGGACTAGTAGAGGAGCCCTACTGTAATAGATGAATGGGACTAGTAGAGGAGTCCTCCTGTAATAGATGAATGGGACTAGTTAGTGTAGTAGTCCTACTGTAATAGATGAATGGGGCTAGTAGAGGAGCCCTCCTGTAATAGATGAATGGGACTAGTTAGTGTAGTAGTCCTACTGTAATAGATGAATGGGACTAGTAGAGGAGTCCTACTGTAATAGATGAATGGGGCTAGTTAGTGTAGTAGCCCTACTGTAATAGATGAATGGGACTAGTAGAGGAGCCCTACTGTAATAGATGAATGGGACTAGTAGAGGAGTCCTACTGTAATAGATGAATGGGACTAGTAGAGGAGTCCTACTGTAATAGATGAATGGGGCTAGTTAGTGTAGTAGTCCTACTGTAATAGATGAATGGGGCTAGTAGAGGAGTCCTACTGTAATAGATGATTGGGGCTAGTTAGTGTAGTAGCCCTACTGTAATAGATGAATGGGACTAGTAGAGGAGGACTACTGTAATAGATGAATGGGACTAGTAGAGGAGTCCTACTGTAATAGATGAATAGGACTAGTAGAGGAGTCCTACTGTAATAGATGAATGGGACTGGTAGAGGAGTCCTACTGTAATAGATGAATGGGACTAGTAGAGGAGCCCTACTGTAATAGATGAATGGGACTAGTAGAGGAGTCCTACTGTAATAGATGAATGGGACTAGTTAGTGTAGTAGTCCTACTGTAATAGATGAATGGGACTAGTAGAGGAGCCCTACTGTAATAGATGAATGGGACTAGTAGAGGAGTCCTACTGTAATAGATGAATGGGACTAGTTAGTGTAGTAGTCCTACTGTAATAGATGAATGGGACTAGTAGAGGAGTCCTACTGTAATAGATGAATGGGGCTAGTAGAGGAGTCCTACTGTAATAGATGAATGGGGCTAGTTAGTGTAGTAGCCCTACTGTAATAGATGAATGGGACTAGTAGAGGAGCCCTACTGTAATAGATGAATGGGACTAGTAGAGGAGTCCTACTGTAATAGATGAATGGGACTAGTAGAGGAGTCGTACTGTAATAGATGAATGGGGCTAGTTAGTGTAGTAGTCCTACTGTAATAGATGAATGGGGCTAGTAGAGGAGCCCTACTGTAATAGATGAATGGGACTAGTAGAGGAGTCCTACTGTAATAGATGATTGGGGCTAGTTAGTGTAGTAGCCCTACTGTAATAGATGAATGGGACTAGTAGAGGAGGACTACTGTAATAGATGAATGGGACTAGTAGAGGAGTCCTACTGTAATAGATGAATGGGACTAGTAGAGGAGTCCTACTGTAATAGATGAATGGGACTAGTAGAGGAGCCCTACTGTAATAGATGAATGGGACTAGTTAATGTAGTAGTCCTACTGTAATAGATGAATGGGGCTAGTAGAGGAGCCCTACTGTAATAGATGAATAGGACTAGTAGAGGAGCCCTACTGTAATAGATGATTGGGGCTAGTTAGTGTAGTAGTCCTACTGTAATAGATGAATGGGGCTAGTAGAGGAGTCCTACTGTAATAGATGAATGGGACTAGTAGAGGAGCCCTACTGTAATAGATGAATGGGACTAGTTAATGTAGTAGTCCTACTGTAATAGATGAATGGGACTAGTAGAGGAGCCCTACTGTAATAGATGAATGGGACTAGTAGAGGAGCCCTACTGTAATAGATGAGTGGGACTAGTAGAGGAGATATACTGTAATAGATGAATGGGACTAGTAGAGGAGCCCTACTGTAATAGATGAGTGGGACTAGTAGAGGAGATATACTGTAATAGATGAATGGGACTAGTTAGTGTAGTAGCCCTACTGTAATAGATGAATGGGACTAGTAGAGGAGTCCTACTGTAATAGATGAATGGGACAAGTAGAGGAGCCCTACTGTAATAGATGAATGGGGCTAGTAGAGGAGCCCTACTGTAATATATGAATGGGGCTAGTAGAGGAGCCCTACTGTAATAGATGAATGGTACTAGTAGAGGAGTCCTACTGTAATAGATGAATGGGACTAGTTAGTGTAGTAGTCCTACTGTAATAGATGAATGGGACTAGTAGAGGAGTCCTACTGTAATAGATGAATGGGGCTAGTTAGTGTAGTAGCCCTACTGTAATAGATGAATGGGACTAGTAGAGGAGCCCTACTGTAATAGATGAATGGGACTAGTAGAGGAGTCCTACTGTAATAGATGAATGGGACTAGTAGAGGAGTCCTACTGTAATAGATGAATGGGGCTAGTTAGTGTAGTAGTCCTACTGTAATAGATGAATGGGGCTACTAGAGGAGTCCTACTGTAATAGATGATTGGGGCTAGTTAGTGTAGTAGCCCTACTGTAATAGATGAATGGGACTAGTAGAGGAGGACTACTGTAATAGATGAATGGGACTAGTAGAGGAGTCCTACTGTAATAGATGAATAGGACTAGTAGAGGAGCCCTACTGTAATAGATGAATGGGACTAGTAGAGGAGTCCTACTGTAATAGATGAATGGGACTAGTAGAGGAGCCCTACTGTAATAGATGAATGGGACTAGTAGAGGAGTCCTACTGTAATAGATGAATGGGACTAGTAGAGGAGTCCTACTGTAATAGATGAATAGGACTAGTAGAAGAGTCCTACTGTAATAGATGAATGGGACTAGTTAGTGTAGTAGTCCTACTGTAAAAGATGAATGGGACTAGTAGAGGAGTCCTACTGTAATAGATGAATGGGACTAGTTAGTGTAGTAGTCCTACTGTAATAGATGAATGGGACTAGTAGAGGAGCCCTACTGTAATAGATGAATGGGACTAGTAGAGGAGTCCTACTGTAATAGATGAATGGGACTAGTTAGTGTAGTAGTCCTACTGTAATAGATGAATGGGACTAGTAGAGGAGTCCTACTGTAATAGATGAATGGGGCTAGTAGAGGAGTCCTACTGTAATAGATGAATGGGGCAAGTTAGTGTAGTAGCCCTACTGTAATAGATGAATGGGACTAGTAGAGGAGCCCTACTGTAATAGATGAATGGGACTAGTAGAGGAGTCCTACTGTAATAGATGAATGGGACTAGTAGAGGAGTCCTACTGTAATAGATGAATGGGGCTAGTTAGTGTAGTAGTCCTACTGTAATAGATGAATGGGGCTAGTAGAGGAGCCCTACTGTAATAGATGAATGGGACTAGTAGAGGAGTCCTACTGTAATAGATGATTGGGGCTAGTTAGTGTAGTAGCCCTACTGTAATAGATGAATGGGACTAGTAGAGGAGGACTACTGTAATAGATGAATGGGACTAGTAGAGGAGTCCTACTGTAATAGATGAATGGGACTAGTAGAGGAGTCCTACTGTAATAGATGAATGGGACTAGTAGAGGAGTCCTACTGTAATAGATGAATGGGACTAGTAGAGGAGTCCTACTGTAATAGATGAATGGGACTAGTAGAGGAGCCCTACTGTAATAGATGAATGGGACTAGTAGAGGAGCCCTACTGTAATAGATGAATGGGACTAGTTAGTGTAGTAGTCCTACTGTAATAGATGAATGGGGCTAGTAGAGGAGTCCTACTGTAATAGATGAATGGGACTAGTAGAGGAGTCCTACTGTAATAGATGAATGGGACTAGTTAGTGTAGTAGTCCTACTGTAATAGATGAATGGGACTAGTAGAGGAGTCCTACTGTAATAGATGAATGGGACTAGTAGAGGAGTCCTACTGTAATAGATGAATGGGGCTAGTAGAGGAGTCCTACTGTAATAGATGAATGGGACTAGTAGAGGAGTCCTACTGTAATAGATGAATGGGACTAGTTAGTGTAGTAGTCCTACTGTAATAGATGAATGGGACTAGTAGAGGAGCCCTACTGTAATAGATGAATGGGACTAGTAGAGGAGTCCTACTGTAATAGATGAATGGGACTAGTAGAGGAGCCCTACTGTAATAGATGAATGGGACTAGTTAATGTAGTAGTCCTACTGTAATAGATGAATGGGACTAGTAGAGGAGCCCTACTGTAATAGATGAATGGGACTAGTAGAGGAGCCCTACTGTAATAGATGAGTGGGACTAGTAGAGGAGATATACTGTAATAGATGAATGGGACTAGTAGAGGAGCCCTACTGTAATAGATGAGTGGGACTAGTAGAGGAGATATACTGTAATAGATGAATGGGACTAGTTAGTGTAGTAGCCCTACTGTAATAGATGAATGGGACTAGTAGAGGAGTCCTACTGTAATAGATGAATGGGACTAGTAGAGGAGCCCTACTGTAATAGATGAATGGGACTAGTAGAGGAGCCCTACTGTAATAGATGAATGGGACTAGTAGAGGAGCCCTACTGTAATAGATGAATGGGGCTAGTTAGTGTAGTAGTCCTACTGTAATAGATGAATGGGACTAGTAGAGGAGCCCTACTGTAATAGATGAATGGGGCTAGTAGAGGAGTCCTACTGTAATAGATGAATGGGACTAGTAGAGGAGCCCTACTGTAATAGATGAATGGGGCTAGTAGAGGAGCCCTACTGTAATAGATGAATGGGGCTAGTAGAGGAGCCCTACTGTAATAGATGAATGGGGCTAGTAGAGGAGTCCTACTGTAATAGATGAATGGGGCTAGTAGAGGAGTCCTACTGTAATAGATGAATGGGGCTAGTTAGTGTAGTAGTCCTACTGTAATAGATGAATGGGGCTAGTAGAGGAGCCCTACTGTAATAGATGAATGGGACTAGTAGAGGAGCCCTACTATAATAGATGAATGGGACTAGTAGAGGAGCCCTACTGTAATAGATGAATGGGACTAGTAGAGGAGTCCTACTGTAATAGATGAATGGGACTAGTAGAGGAGTCCTACTGTAATAGATGAATGGGACTAGTAGAGGAGTCCTACTGTAATAGATGAATGGGACTAGTAGAGGAGTCCTACTGTAATAGATGAATGGGGCTAGTAGAGGAGCCCTACTGTAATAGATGAATGGGACTAGTAGAGGAGCCCTACTGTAATAGATGAATGGGGCTAGTAGAGGAGCCCTACTGTAATAGATGAATGGGACTAGTAGAGGAGTCCTACTGTAATAGATGAATGGGACTAGTAGAGGAGTCCTACTGTAATAGATGAATGGGGCTAGTAGAGGAGTCCTACTGTAATAGATGAATGGGACTAGTAGAGGAGTCCTACTGTAATAGATGAATGGGGCTAGTTAATGTAGTAGTCCTACTGTAATAGATGAATGGGACTAGTAGAGGAGCCCTACTGTAATAGATGAATGGGGCTAGTAGAGGAGTCATACTGTAATAGATGAATGGGGCTAGTTAGTGTAGTAGTCCTACTGTAATAGATGAATGGGACTAGTAGAGGAGTCCTACTGTAATAGATGAATGGGACAAGTAGAGGAGCCCTACTGTAATAGATGAATGGGGCTAGTAGAGGAGCCCTACTGTAATAGATGAATGGGACTAGTAGAGGAGTCCTACTGTAATAGATGAATGGGACTAGTAGAGGAGTCCTACTGTAATAGATGAATGGGGCTAGTAGAGGAGTCCTACTGTAATAGATGAATGGGACTAGTAGAGGAGTCCTACTGTAATAGATGAATGGGGCTAGTTAATGTAGTAGTCCTACTGTAATAGATGAATGGGACTAGTAGAGGAGCCCTACTGTAATAGATGAATGGGGCTAGTAGAGGAGTCATACTGTAATAGATGAATGGGGCTAGTTAGTGTAGTAGTCCTACTGTAATAGATGAATGGGACTAGTAGAGGAGTCCTACTGTAATAGATGAATGGGGCTAGTTAATGTAGTAGTCCTACTGTAATAGATGAATGGGGCTAGTTAGTGTAGTAGTCCTACTGTAATAGATGAATGGGACTAGTAGAGGAGTCCTACTGTAATAGATGAATGGGACTAGTAGAGGAGCCCTACTGTAATAGATGAATGGGGCTAGTTAGTGTAGTAGTTCTACTGTAATAGAACAACAGATGTTCTGTGGACAGCACAGTTTCCAACGGGCAGAACGACAGATGAAAACGTTTTAGAAAACATCAACTCTCTCTCTGCTTTAACATCAACGTCTTTCAATAGTTCTACGTGTCTTTTCCTCCTTCCAATCGCCTTCACTTCCATCTGTTCGTTTCAAGCAGAGAAAATTCATTTTACGAGCATTTTTTCTTGACGAAGAGGATACAACCACACACTCAAGCACCCACACGGCAGTTAATTGTAGGCTGAGTTGAGCATTCTTCCCACAAACACATAACTCAAACTGTTTACCCTAGAAATATGCAACCTAGCCACTAGCCAGGGAAACACAGAGGAGGGGGAGAGACTGCAACCCCCCTCTCTCTCTCAGACCATCTCTCCGTCTCTCTTTGAATAATAATACGTTTAATTTATAACAAAGAAAAAAATCTCCAAGTGCTACAGTGAGTGCGTCTCTCTGTCTCTCTGTCTCTCTGTCTCTCTGTCTCTCTGTCTCTCTGTCTCTCTGTCTCTCTGTCTCTCTGTCTCTCTGTCTCTCTGTCTCTCTGTCTCTCTGTCTCTCTGTCTCTCTGTCTCTCTGTCTCTCTGTCTCTCTGTCTCTCTGTCTCTCTGTCTCTCTGTCTGTGTCTGTCTCTCTCTCTCTCTCTCTCTCTCTCTCTCTCTCTCTCTCTCTCTCTCTCTCTCTCTCTCTCTCTCTCTCTCTCTCTCTCTCTCTCTCTCTCTCTCTCTCTCTCTCTCTCTCTCTCTCTCTCTCTCTCTCTCTCTCTCTCTCTCTCTCTCTCTCTCTCTCTCTCTCTCTCTCTCTCTCTCTCTCTCTCTCTCTGTCTCTCTCTGTCTTTCTGTATCTCTCTCTCTCCCTCTCTCTCTCTCTCTGTCTCTCTGTCTCTCTGTCCCTCTCTGTCTGTCTGTCTGTCTGTCTGTCTGTCTGTCTCTCTCTCTGTCTCTCTCTCTGTCTCTCTCTCTGTCTCTCTCTCTGTCTCTCTCTCTGTCTCTCTCTCTGTCTCTCTCTCTGTCTCTCTGTCTTTCTGTCTCTCTCTGTCTTTCTGTCTCACTGTCTGTCTGTCTGTCTCACTGTCTGTATGTCCCTCTGTCCCTCTGTCCCTCTCTCTCTCTGTCTCTTTCTCTCTCTCTCTCTCTCTCTCTGTCTGTCTGCCTGTCTCTCTCTCTGTCTTTCTGTCTCTCTCTCTCTGTCTTTCTGTCTCTCTCTCTCTCTGTCTCTCTGTCTCTCTGTCCCTCTCTCTCTCTGTCTCTCTGTCTTGCTGTCTCGCTGTCTGTCTGCCTCTCTCCGTCCATCCATCTATAGAAGAGGAGGGGAGGATGGGCCAGCCCTAAGAGCCTGGTCCCTGTCTAGGTCCCTGTCTAGGTCCCTGTCTAGGTTCCTGTCCAGGTCCCTGTCTAGGTTCCTGTCTAGGTCCCTGTCTAGGTTCCTGTCTAGGTTCCTGTCTAGGTTCCTGTCTAGGTCCCTGTCTAGGTCCCTGTCTAGGTCCCTGTCTAGGTCCCTGTCTAGGTCCCTGTCTAGGTCCCTGTCTAGGTCCCTGTCTAGGTCCCTGTCTAGGTCCCTGTCTAGGTCCCTGTCTAGGTCCCTGTCTAGGTCCCTGTCTAGGTTCCTGTCTAGGTTCCTGTCTAGGTCCCTGTCTAGGTCCCTGTCTAGGTCCCTGTCTAGGTCCCTGTCTAGGTCCCTGTCTAGGTTCCTGTCTAGGTTCCTGTCTAGGTCCCTGTCTAGGTTCCTGTCTAGGTCCCTGTCTAGGTCCCTGTCTAGGTCCCTGTCTAGGTCCCTGTCTAGGTCCCTGTTTAGGTCCCTGTCTAGGTCCCTGTCTAGGTTCCTGTCTAGGTCCCTGTCTAGGTCCCTGTCTAGGTCCCTGTCTAGGTTCCTGTCTAGGTCCCTGTCTAGGTCCCTGTCTAGGTTCCTGTCTAGGTTCCTGTCTAGGTCCCTGTCTAGGTTCCTGTCTAGGTCCCTGTCTAGGTCCCTGTCTAGGTCCCTGTCTAGGTCCCTGTCTAGGTCCCTGTCTAGGTCCCTGTCTAGGTTCCTGTCTAGGTCCCTGTCTAGGTTCCTGTCTAGGTCCCTGTCTAGGTCCCTGTCTAGGTCCCTGTCTAGGTCCCTGTCTAGGTCCCTGTCTAGGTCCCTGTCTAGGTCCCTGTCTAGGTTCCTGTCTAGGTCCCTGTCTAGGTCCCTGTCTAGGTTCCTTCCATCTAGACAGTTTCTCCTAGTCAATGTGCTTCTGCTGCTGCATTGCTTGCTCTTTGGGGTTCAAGGCTGGGTATCTGGACAGCACTTTGTGACAACTGCTGATGTAAAAAGGGCTTTATAGAATAAATCTAATTGATCTCTCTGTCTTACCGGGTTTCCTTCAGGTCCTCGGTGACCTTTGGCTCCTTTGTTCCCTGGGAGTCCTGGCGAGTCGTTCTGCAGAGGAGAGACAGGTAGAGCTAGTAACACACACTACAGGTAGTGAAACTTTGACAAAGTGTCGTGAGAGAAAGTGAGACAGACAACTGATGAGTAACCTTTATCCTTATCTCTGGGGTCAAAGTTCACTCCACCTGGTTTGACTCTACTGTCTACTGTCTACTGTTTACTGACTACTGCCTGACTACTGTCTACTGACTACTGCCTGACTAGTGACTACTGTCTACTGACTACAGCCTGTCTACTGGCTACTGTTTACTGACTACTGACTACAGCCTGTCTACTGTCTACTGACTACAGCCTGTCTACTGGCTACTGTTTACTGTCTACTGACTACAGCCTGTCTACTGTCTACTGACTACTGACTATTGTCTTCTGACGACTGCCTGACTAGTGACTACTGTCTACTGCCTCTGAATGGGACTGTGTTACTGTCTACTGCATACTGTCTACAGACTACCGGTTACTGCCTACTGAGCCTCTAACCCTCCAGCCCTGATCCTCTCCCTCTAACCCTCCAGCCCTGATCCTCTCCCTCTAACCCTCCAGCCCTGATCCTCTCCCTCTAACCCTCCAGCCCTGATCCTCTCCCTCTAACCCTCCAGCCCTGATCCTCTCCCTCTAACCCTCCAGCCCTGATCCTCTCCCTCTAACCCTCTAACCCTCCAGCCCTGATCCTCTCCCTCTAACCCTCCAGCCCTGATCCTCTCCCTCTAACCCTCCAACCCTGATCCTCTCCCTCTAACCCTCCAGCCCTGATCCTCTCCCTCTAACCCTCCAGCCCTGAGCCTCTCCCTCTAACCCTCCAGTCCTGATCCTCTCTCTCTAACCCTCCAGCCCTGATCCTCTCCCTCTGACCCTCCAGCCCTGATCCTCTCCCTCTAACCCTCTAACCCTCCAGCCCTGATCCTCTCTCTCTAAACCTCCAACCCTGATCCTCTCTCTCTAACCCTCCAGCCCTGATCCTCTCCCTCTAACCCTCCAGCCCTGATCCTCTCCCTCTGACCCTCCAACCCTGATCCTCTCTCTCTAACCATCCAGCCCTGATCCTCTCCCTCTAACCCTCCAGCCCTGATCCTCTCCCTCTGACCCTCCAACCCTGATCCTCTTTCTCTAACCCTCCAGCCCTGATCCTCTCCCTCTGACCCTCCAACCCTGATCCTCTCTCTCTAAACCTCCAGCCCTGATCCTCTCCCTCCGACCCTCCAGCCCTGATCCTCTCCCTCTGACCCTCCAGCCCTGATCCTCTCCCTCTAACCCTCCAGCCCTGATCCTCTCCCTCTAACCCTCTAACCCTCCAGCCCTGATCCTCTCCCTCTAACCCTCCAGCCCTGATCCTCTCCCTCTAACCCTCAAACCCTGATCCTCTCCCTCTAACCCTCCAGTCCTGATCCTCTCTCTCTAACCCTCCAGCCCTGATCCTCTCCCTCTGACCCTCCAGCCCTGATCCTCTCCCTCTAACCCTCCAGCCCTGATCCTCTCCCTCTAACCCTCCAGCCCTGATCCTCTCCCTCTAACCCTCCAGCCCTGATCCTCTCTCTCTAACCCTCCAACCCTGATCCTCTCTCTCTAACCCTCCAGCCCTGATCCTCTCCCTCTGACCCTCCAGCCCTGATCCTCTCCCTCTGACCCTCCAACCCTGATCCTCTCTCTCTAACCATCCAGCCCTGATCCTCTCCCTCTAACCCTCCAGCCCTGATCCTCTCCCTCTAACCCTCCAGCCCTGATCCTCTCCCTCTAACCCTCCAGCCCTGATCCTCTCCCTCTAACCCTCTAACCCTCCAGCCCTGATCCTCTCCCTCTAACCCTCCAGCCCTGATCCTCTCCCTCTAACCCTCCAGCCCTGATCCTCTCCCTCTGACCCTCCAACCCTGATCCTCTCTCTCTAACCCTCCAGCCCTGATCCTCTCCCTCTGACCCTCCAACCCTGATCCTCTCCCTCTAAACCTCCAGCCCTGATCCTCTCCCTCTGACCCTCCAGCCCTGATCCTCTCCCTCTGACCCTCCAGCCCTGATCCTCTCCCTCTAACCCTCCAGCCCTGATCCTCTCCCTCTAACCCTCCAGCCCTGATCCTCTCCCTCTAACCCTCCAGCCCTGATCCTCTCCCTCTAACCCTCCAGCCCTGATCCTCTCCCTCTAACCCTCCAGCCCTGATCCTCTCCCTCTAACCCTCCAGTCCTGATCCTCTCTCTCTAACCCTCCAGCCCTGATCCTCTCCCTCTGACCCTCCAGCCCTGATCCTCTCCCTCTAACCCTCTAACCCTCCAGCCCTGATCCTCTCTCTCTAAACCTCCAACCCTGATCCTCTCTCTCTAACCCTCCAGCCCTGATCCTCTCCCTCTAACCCTCCAGCCCTGATCCTCTCCCTCTGACGCTCCAACCCTGACCCTCTCTCTCTAACCATCCAGCCCTGATCCTCTCCCTCTAACCCTCCAGCCCTGATCCTCTCCCTCTGACCCTCCAACCCTGATCCTCTCTCTCTGACCCTCCAGCCCTGATCCTCTCCCTCTGACCCTCCAACCCTGATCCTCTCTCTCTAAACCTCCAGCCCTGATCCTCTCCCTCTGACCCTCCAGCCCTGATCCTCTCCCTCTGACCCTCCAGCCCTGATCCTCTCCCTCTAACCCTCCAGCCCTGATCCTCTCCCTCTAACCCTCTAACCCTCCAGCCCTGATCCTCTCCCTCTAACCCTCCAGCCCTGATCCTCTCCCTCTAACCCTCAAACCCTGATCCTCTCCCTCTAACCCTCCAGTCCTGATCCTCTCTCTCTAACCCTCCAGCCCTGATCCTCTCCCTCTAAACCTCCAGCCCTGATCCTCTCCCTCTAACCCTCCAACCCTGATCCTCTCCCTCTAACCCTCCAGCCCTGATCCTCTCCCTCTAACCCTCCAGCCCTGATCCTCTCTCTCTAACCCTCCAACCCTGATCCTCTCTCTCTAACCCTCCAGCCCTGATCCTCTCCCTCTAACCCTCCAGCCCTGATCCTCTCCCTCTGACCCTCCAACCCTGATCCTCTCTCTCTAACCATCCAGCCCTGATCCTCTCCCTCTAACCCTCCAGCCCTGATCCTCTCCCTCTAACCCTCCAGCCCTGATCCTCTCCCTCTAACCCTCCAGCCCTGATCCTCTCCCTCTAACCCTCTAACCCTCCAGCCCTGATCCTCTCCCTCTAACCCTCCAGCCCTGATCCTCTCCCTCTAACCCTCCAGCCCTGATCCTCTCCCTCTGACCCTCCAACCCTGATCCTCTCTCTCTAACCCTCCAGCCCTGATCCTCTCCCTCTAACCCTCCAGCCCTGATCCTCTCCCTCTGACCCTCCAACCCTGATCCTCTCTCTCTAAACCTCCAGCCCTGATCCTCTCCCTCTAACCCTCCAGCCCTGATCCTCTCCCTCTGACCCTCCAGCCCTGATCCTCTCCCTCTAACCCTCCAGCCCTGATCCTCTCCCTCTAACCCTCCAGCCCTGATCCTCTCCCTCTGACCCTCCAGCCCTGATCCTCTCCCTCTAACCCTCCAGCCCTGATCCTCTCCCTCTAACCCTCCAGCCCTGATCCTCTCTCTCTAACCCTCCAGCCCTGATCCTCTCCCTCTGACCCTCCAGCCCTGATCCTCTCCCTCTAACCCTCCAGCCCTGATCCTCTCCCTCTAACCCTCTAACCATCCAGCCCTGATCCTCTCCCTCTGACCCTCCAGCCCCGATCCTCTCCCTCTAACCCTCCAGCCCTGATCCTCTCCCTCTAACCCTCTAACCCTCCAGCCCTGATCCTCTCCCTCTAACCCTCCAACCCTGTTCCTCTCCCTCTAACCCTCCAGCCCTGATCCTCTCCCTCTAACCCTCCAGCCCTGATCCTCTCCCTCTAACCCTCCAGCCCTGATCCTCTCCCTCTGACCCTCCAGCCCTGATCCTCTCCCTCTAACCCTCCAGCCCTGATCCTCTCCCTCTGACCCTCCAGCCCTGATCCTCTCCCTCTGACCCTCCAGCCCTGATCCTCTCCCTCTAACCCTCCAGCCCTGATCCTCTCCCTCTAACCCTCCAGCCCTGATCCTCTCCCTCTAACCCTCCAGCCCTGATCCTCTCTCTCTAAACCTCCAGCCCTGATCCTCTCCCTCTGACCCTCCAGCCCTGATCCTCTCCCTCTGACCCTCCAGCCCTGATCCTCTCCCTCTAACTCTCCAGCCCTGATCCTCTCCCTCTAACCCTCTAACCCTCCAGCCCTGATCCTCTCCCTCTAACCCTCCAACCCTGATCCTCTCCCTCTGACCCTCCAGCCCTGATCCTCTCCCTCTGACCCTCCAGCCCTGATCCTCTCCCTCTAACCCTCCAGCCCTGATCCTCTCCCTCTAACCCTCCAGCCCTGATCCTCTCCCTCTAACCCTCTAACCCTCCAGCCCTGATCCTCTCCCTCTAACCCTCCAGCCCTGATCCTCTCCCTCTAACCCTCCAGCCCTGATCCTCTCCCTCTAACCCTCCAGCCCTGATCCTCTCCCTCTAACCCTCCAACCCTGATCCTCTCCCTCTAACCCTCCAGCCCTGATCCTCTCCCTCTAACCCTCCAGCCCTGATCCTCTCCCTCTAACCCTCCAGCCCTGATCCTCTCCCTCTAACCCTCCAACACTGATCCTCTCCCTCTAACCCTCCAGCCCTGATCCTCTCCCTCTAACCCTCCAACCCTGATCCTCTCCCTCTAACCCTGAGCTTGTTAACCCTGTCTCTTTGTCTCTCCTCTCTCTGAGATGAGAACTTCGCCCTATCCCCTCTAACAATCACCTTCTCTTGTAACAACCTTCCAGCCCTCCGAAACTCTGACCTGAAGCTCTCCGTGTCTGCCTCTGATGTCTATGGAACAGACATGGGCTAGTCATATATCACACACACACACACACACACACACACACACACACACACACACACACACACACACACACAAACACACTGTTCTTGTTGATTGTATCTCTACCATAAATCTTTCCTCCAGTGACAGTTTGACAGAGACAATTATAAACATTATTTAAGATGGCTATCCTAACCTTGTTATTTAAGCTAGGTCATTACCCTGTTCTTCTCTTCTGGTCTTAAAAAGCTACATGTTAGGTTATGAAGGCTTTAGTTATTTTAGTGGTATGGGCCAGGGGGCTTGGGCAAAGAACTAGGGCTGAGGGGAGGGGTGAGGGATGGGGCTGAGGGGAGGGCTGAGGGGAGGACTGAGGGCTAGGGCTGAGGGGAGGGGTGCGGGATGGGGCTGAGGGGAGGGCTCAGGGATGGGGCTGAGGGGAGGGCTGAGGATTGGGGCTGAGGGATGAGGCTGAGGGATGGGGCTGAGGGCTAGGGCTGAGGGGAGGGCTGAGAGATGGGGCTGAGCAGAGGGCTGAGGATTGGGGCTGAGGGATGAGGCTGAGGGATGGGGCTGAGGGATGGGGCTGAGGGGAGGGCTGAGGGATGGGGCTGAGGGGAGGGCTGAGGGGAGGGCTGAGGGGAGGGCTGAGGTATGGGGCTGAGGGGAGAGCTGAGGAATGGGGCTGAGGGGAGAGCTGAGGAATGGGGCTGAGGTATGGGGCTGAGGGGAGGGCTGAGGGATTGGGCTAAGGGGAGGGCTGAGGGGAGGGCTGAGGGGAGGGCTGAGGGATGGGGCTGATGGGAGGGCTGAGGGATGGGGCTGAGGGATGGGGCTGAGGGGAGGGCTGAGGGGAGGGCTGAGGGGAGGGCTGAGGGGAGGGCTGAGGGATGGGGCTGAGGGGAGGGCTGAGGGATGGGGCTGAGGGATGGGGCTGAGGGATGGGGCTGAGGGATGGGGCTGAGGGATGGGGCTGAGGGATTGGGCTGAGGGGAGGGCTGAGGGATTGGGCTGAGGGGAGGGCTGAGGGATGGGGCTGAGGGGAGGGCTGAGGGATGGGGCTGAGGGGAGGGATGAGGGGAGGGCTGAGGGGAGGGCTGAGGTATGGGGCTGAGGGGAGAGCTGAGGAATGGGGCTGAGGGGAGAGCTGAGGAATGGGGCTGAGGTATGGGGCTGAGGGGAGGGCTGAGGTATGGGGCTGAGGGGAGGGCTGAGGGATTGGGCTAAGGGGAGGGCTGAGGGGAGGGCTGAGGGGAGGGCTCAGGGATGGGGCTGATGGGAGGGCTGAGGGATGGGGCTGAGGGGAGAGCTGAGGAATGGGGCTGAGGTATGGGGCTGAGCAGAGGGCTGAGGGGAGGGCTGAGGGGAGGGCTGAGGTATGGGGCTGAGGGGAGAGCTGAGGAATGGGGCTGAGGGGAGAGCTGAGGAATGGGGCTGAGGTATGGGGCTGAGGGGAGGGCTGAGGGATTGGGCTGAGGGGAGGGCTGAGGGGAGGGCTGAGGGATGGGGCTGAGGGGAGGGCTGAGGTATGGGGCTGAGGGGAGAGCTGAGGAATGGGGCTGAGGGGAGAGCTGAGGAATGGGGCTGAGGTATGGGGCTGAGGGGAGGGCTGAGGGATTGGGCTAAGGGGAGGGCTGAGGGGAGGGCTGAGGGGAGGGCTGAGGGATGGGCTGATGGGAGGGCTGAGGGATGGGGCTGAGGGATGGGGCTGAGGGGAGGGCTGAGGGGAGGGCTGAGGGGAGGGCTGAGGGATGGGGCTGAGGGGAGGGCTGAGGGATGGGGCTGAGGGATGGGGCTGAGGGATGGGGCTGAGGGATGGGGCTGAGGGATGGGGCTGAGGGATGGGGCTGAGGGATTGGGCTGAGGGGAGGGCTGAGGGATGGGGCTGAGGGGAGGGCTGAGGGATGGGGCTGAGGGGAGGGATGAGGGGAGGGCTGAGGGGAGGGCTGAGGTATGGGGCTGAGGGGAGAGCTGAGGAATGGGGCTGAGGGGAGAGCTGAGGAATGGGGCTGAGGTATGGGGCTGAGGGGAGGGCTGAGGTATGGGGCTGAGGGGAGGGCTGAGGGATTGGGCTAAGGGGAGGGCTGAGGGGAGGGCTGAGGGGAGGGCTCAGGGATGGGGCTGATGGGAGGGCTGAGGGATGGGGCTGAGGGGAGAGCTGAGGAATGGGGCTGAGGTATGGGGCTGAGCAGAGGGCTGAGGGGAGAGCTGAGGGGAGGGCTGAGGTATGGGGCTGAGGTATGGGGCTGAGGAATGGGGCAGAGGAGAGGGCTGAGGGGAGGGCTGAGGTATGGGGCTGAGGGGAGGGCTGAGGGGAGGGCTAAGGGGAGGGCTGAGGGATGGGGCTGAGGGGAGGGCTGAGGGGAGGGCTGAGGGGAGGGCTGAGGGATTGGGCTGAGGGGAGGGCTGAGGGATTGGGCTGATGGGAGGGCTGAGGGGAGGGCTGAGGGATGGGGCTGAGGGGAGGGCTGAGGGATGGGGCTGAGGGATGGGGCTGAGGGATGGGGCTGAGGGGAGGGCTGAGGGGAGGGCTGAGGGATGGGGCTGAAGGGAGGGCTGAGGGATGGGGCTGAGGGATGGGGCTGAGGGATGGGGCTGAGGGATGGGGCTGAGGGGAGGGCTGAGGGATTGGGCTGAGGGGAGGGCTGAGGGATTGGGCTGATGGGAGGGCTGAGGGGAAGGCTGAGGGGAGGGCTGAGGGATTGGGCTGATGGGAGGGCTGAGGGGAGTGCTGAGGGATGGGGCTGAGGGATGGGGCTGAGGGGAGGGCTGAGGGGAGGGCTGAGGGATGGGGCTGGAGGGACTATAACACATCACTGGGACTATAACACATCACTGGGACTATAACACATCACTGAGACTATAACACATCACTGGGACTATAACACATCACTGGGACTATAACACATCACTGGGACTATAACACATCACTGGGACTATAACACACATCACTGGGACTATAACACACATCACTGAGACTATAACACATCACTGGGACTATAACACATCACTGGGACTATAACACATCACTGGGACTATAACACACATCACTGGGACTATAACACATCACTGGGACTATAACACATCACTGGGACTATAACACATCACTGGGACTATAACACACATCACTGGGACTATAACACATCACTGGGACTATAACACATCACTGGGACTATAACACACATCACTGGGACTATAACACATCACTGGGACTATAACACATCACTGGGACTATAACACATCACTGGGACTATAACACATCACTGGGACTATAACACATCACTGGGACTATAATACACATCACTGGGACTATAACACACATCACTGGGACTATAACACATCACTGGGACTATAACACATCACTGGGACTATAACACATCACTGGGACTATAACACATCACTGGGACTATAACACACATCACTGGGACTATAACACATCACTGGGACTATAACACATCACTGGGGTTCAACTAGAGAAATGAGCTGCCCACATACTCTCCCCTCATTTCCTGGTATCCATGACAATGACACATACACAGCTGCAGCAGCTCACAGCTTCTAACACTCACACACACACACACACACACACACACACACACACACACACACACACACACACAGACACAGACACAGACACACACAGACACAGACACACACACACACACACACAGCGTCCAGAACATAAAGCGTTACCAGCTGCAAGACTGAAAGATAGAGGGAGAGAAGAAGGAGCGGGAGAAGGAGGGAGAGGAGGAGGAGCGGGAGAAGAAAGAGCGGGAGAAGAAGGAGGGAGAGAAGAAGGAGCGGGAGAAGAAGGAGCGGGAGACGAAGGAGGGAGAGACTGGGGAGGGAGAGACTGGGGAGGGAGAGAAGAAGGAGGGAGAGACTGGGGAGGGAGAGAAAAGGGAGGGATAGACTGGGGAGGGAGAGACAGATACAGATGGTGTGACTCACGTCCAGGCCGGGGTTTCCAGGCTCTCCGTCATCTCCTTTGGGTCCCGGGGTTCCCTTCCCGCCCTGAAGGTCACAGGTCAGGGGTCAGAGACAGTTGTCATGGAAATCTCTTGATGAATCAGACATTGGGCGAACCAGACCAAATACAACTGGCAAATCGTCATGTCTCAGATAAAGAAGGACTGTATCTCAAATGGCACTCTATTCCCTATATAGTCATGAAATAGGCTAGGTCAAATGCTGTATACTACACAGGGTGCCATTTGGGAAACAGCCTTGGCTTGACGTTTGTTTCTCACCAAACCCAGATAAATACATCTACTCTAACACCCAGATGAACCCAGATGAATACATCTACTCTAACACCCAGATAAATACATCTACTCTAACACCCAGATAAATACATCTACTCTAACACCCAGATAAATACATCTACTCTAACACCCAGATAAATACATCTACTCTAACACCCAGATGAACCCAGATAAATACATCTACTCTAACACCCAGATGAACCCAGATAAATACATCTACTCTAACACCCAGATAAATACATCTACTCTAACACCCAGATAAATACATCTACTCTAACACCCAGATAAATACATCTACTCTAACACCCAGATAAATACATCTACTCTAACACCCAGATGAACCCAGATAAATACATCTACTCTAACACCCAGATAAATACATCTACTCTAACACCCAGATAAATACATCTACTATAACACCCAGATGAACCCAGATAAATACATCTACTCTAACACCCAGATAAATACATCTACTCTAACACCCAGATAAATACATCTACTCTAACACCCAGATGAACCCAGATAAATACATCTACTCTAACACCCAGATAAATACATCTACTCTAACACCCAGATGAACCCAGATAAATACATCTACTATAACACCCAGATAAATACATCTACTATAACACCCAGATAAATACATCTACTCTAACACCCAGATAAATAGATCTACTCTAACACCCAGATAAATACATCTACTCTAACACCCAGATAAATACATCTACTCTAACACCCAGATGAACCCAGATAAATACATCTACTCTAACACCCAGATAAACCCAGATGAATACATCTACTCTAACACCCAGATAAATACATCTACTCTAACACCCAGATGAACCCAGATAAATACATCTACTCTAACACCCAGATAAATACATCTACTATAAAACCCAGATGAACCCAGATAAATACATCTACTCTAACACCCAGATAAACCCAGATGAATACATCTACTCTAACACCCAGATAAATACATCTACTATAAAACCCAGATGAACCCAGATAAATACATCTACTCTAACACCCAGATGAATACATCTACTCTAACACCCAGATAAATACATCTACTCTAACACCCAGATAAATACATCTACTCTAACACCCAGATAAATACATCTACTATAACACCCAGATAAATACATCTACTCTAACACCCAGATAAATACATCTACTCTAACACCCAGATAAATACATCTACTCTAACACCCAGATGAATACATCTACTCTAACACCCAGATAAATACATCTACTCTAACACCCAGATGAATACATCTACTATAACACCCAGATAAATACATCTACTCTAACACCCAGATAAATACATCTACTCTAACACCCAGATAAATACATCTACTCTAACACCCAGATGAATACATCTACTATAACACCCAGATAAATACCTCTTAACCAGAGAGACCCAGGCTATCGTCCTAACTCGCCTCTTAACCAGAGAGACCCAGGCTATCGTCCTAACTCGCCTCTTAACCAGAGAGACCCAGGCTATCGTCCTAACTCGCCTCTTAACCAGAGAGACCCAGGCTATTGTCCTAACTCGCTACAGTACTACGATAGCGTGATATAGTGTGAGACGCTGCCTTGGGGCTGATTCTGAGGTGAGAGGTTATAGGTGAAAGGTGAACTCACCGGCTCTCCAATGCCCCCTCGTTGGCCGGGGTAACCCTGAGAGAGGAGAGGGATGTGTGAGAGACGGCAGACAACACACACACACACACACACACACACACACACACACACACACACACACACACACACACACACACACACACACACACACACACACACACACACACACACACACACACACACACACACACAACCATGAACCCAAACAACAATACATCAGATGTAACACAACTGTACCTGGAAACCATGGCAACCTTCAGTTCCATTTCCTGGTGCCCCATCTTCTCCCTGAAACAGAAGAAACAGAACACTTCAGCCTCGTTCTTTTTTTATTTCATTTCCCCTCCCCCCAAATGTTCTCTCTCTCGCCCTCTCACCCTGCCTCCGATCTGGCCTCTGTCTCCAGGAGCTCCTTTGATTCCTCTTGGTCCTTTGGGGCCCTGGGAAATGTAGTTTAGATAGGAGAGAGATGGGAAAGGTAGTTTAGATAGTTAGGAAATCAGACTGGGAACATGAGAAATGAAGTTCAGATATTAACGGAGGAAGACTTCCTGACCACCTGACCTTTGACATCATTTAAGCCAGACACTTTTATCAAAATCAAAATATCCACCTGGTGCACAGCACACTGGTTGGAAAATAAGATGACAAAACCTGAAAGACCCTCAGCTTAGTGATGCATGTGTGATAAGATCCCCAGCTTAGTGATGCATGTGTGATAAGACTCCCAGCTTAGTGATGCATGTGTGATAAGACTCCCAGCTTAGTGATGCATGTGTGATAAGACTCCCAGCTTAGTGATGCATGTGTGATAAGATCCCCAGCTTAGTGATGCATGTGTGATAAGACTCCCAGCTTAGTGATGCATGTGTGATAAGACTCCCAGCTTAGTGATGCATGTGTGATAAGACTCCCAGCTTAGTGATGCATGTGTGATAAGACTCCCAGCTTAGTGATGCATGTGTGATAAGACTCCCAGCTTAGTGATGCATGTGTGATAAGACTCCCAGCTTAGTGATGCATGTGTGATAAGATCCCCAGCTTAGTGATGCATGTATAATTAGACTCCCAGCTTAGTGATGCATGTGTGATTAGACTCCCAGCTTAGTGATGCATGTGTGATAAGATCCCCAGCTTAGTGATGCATGTGTGTGAGATAAATACATGTGTTAACTTCTTATGGCTGCGGGGCAGTATTGAGTAGCTTGGATGAATGGTGCTTCTACACCTGCATTGCTTGCTGTTTGGGGTTTTAGGCTGGGTTTCTGTACAGCACTTTGTGACATCAGCTGATGTAAGAAGGGCTATATAAATACATTTGATTTGAAATTTGATTTGATGAATAAGGTGCCCAGAGGTGCCCAGAGTAAACTGCCTGCTCCTCCGTCCCAGTTGCTAATATATGCATATTATTAGTATATTTGGATAGAAAACACTCTGAAGTTTCTAAAACTTTTTGAATGATGTCTGTGAGTATAACAGAACTCATATGGCAGGCAAAAACCTGAGAAAAATCCAACCAGGAAGTGGGAAATCTGAGGTTTGTAGTTATTCAACTCATGGCCTATCTAATACACAGTGGGATATGGGTCATTTTGCACTTCCTAAGGCTTCCACTAGATGTCAACAGTCTTTAGAACCTTGTCTGATGCTTCTACTGTGAAGTGGGCCCGAATGAGAGGGGATTGAGTAAGGTCTCTCCCAGAGTGCCACGAGCTGAACATGCACGCTCATGTGAGAGTTAGCTGCGTTCCATCGCATTTCTGAAGACAAAGGAATTCTCCGGTTGGAACATTATTGAAGATTTATGTTAAAAACATCCTAAAGATTGATTCAATACATCGTTTGACATGTTTCTATTGACTAACAGAACTTTTTGACATTTCGTCTGCTTTTAGTGAATGTGCTTCGTGACTTTGGATTTGTTGACCAAACGTGCTAACAAAAGTAGCTATTTGGACATAAATGATGGACATTACCGAACAAATCAAACATTTAATGTGGAACTGGGATCCCATGGGAGTGCATTCTGATGAAGATCATCAAAGGTAAGTGAATATTTATAATGTTATTTCTGACTATTTTTGTCTTGATTGGGCTCTGAGCGCCGACCTCAGATTATTGCATGGTTTGCTTTTTCCGTAAAGCTTTTCTGAAATCTGACACAGCGGTTGCATTAAGGAGAAGTGGATCTAAAATTCCATGTATAACAGTTGTATCTTTTATCAATGTTTATGATGAGTATTTCTGTAAATTGATGTGGCTCTCTGCAAAATCACCAGATGTTTTGGAACTACTGAACATAAAGCGCCAATGGATACTGAGATTTTTGGATATAAATATGAACTTTACCGAACAAAACATACATGTATTGTGTAACATGAAGTCCTATGAGTGTCATCTGATGAAGATCATCAAAGGTTAGTGATTCATTTAATCTCTATTTCTGCTTTTTGTGACTCCTGTCTTTGGCTGGAAAAATGGCTGTGTTTTTCTGTGATTTCTACGGTGACCTAACATAATCATTTGTGGTGCTTTCGCTGTAAAGCCTATTTGAAATCGGACACTTTGGTGGGATTAACAACAATATTACCTTTAAAATGGTATAAGATACATGTCTGTTTGAGGAATTTTAATTATGAGATTTCTGTTGTTTGAATTTGGCCCCCTGCACTTTCACTGGCTGTTGTCATATCTATAGATGACGGGATGGATAAACAAATTGATTAACTAGTTGCCCAACCTCTGGTCCGGGGGCGCCCTCATCTCCTCTGTATCCTGGAGACCCCGCCCTGCCGATGTCACCCTGAAACACACACAACAAAACAGTTAGACTTACAACACACACACAATCACAGACACACAGCTCGCCCTAAGACACAGTCATAAAAGTTCATAAAAAGTGTCACTGGGCAGCTCGGGGCTGTGTTTCCCTTTGTAGTCCGTAATGGTTTGCAAACCCTGCCACATCCGACGAGCGTCGGAGCCGGTGTAGTAGGATTCAATCTTAGTCCTGTATTGATGCTTTGCCTGTTCGATGGTTCGTCGGAGGGCATAGAGGAATTTCTTATAAGCGTCCAGGTTAGAGTCCCGCTTCTTGAAAGTTGCAGGTCATTCAGGGGGTTTTCTTTATTTTTACTATTTTCTACGTTGTAGAATAATAGTGAAGACATCAAAACTATGAAATAACACATATGGAATCATGTTAGTAACCTAAAAAGTGTTTTATATTTTAGATTCTTCAACTTAGCCACCCTTTGCCTTGATGACAGCTTTACACATGCTTGGCATTCTCTCAACCAGCTTCACCTGGAATGCTTTTCCAACACTCTTGAAGGAGTTCCCACATATGCTGAGCACTTGGTGGCTGCTTTTCCTTCACCCTGCTGTCCAACTCATCCCAAACCATCTCAATTGGGTTGAGGTCAAGGGATTGTGGATGCCAGGTCATCTGATGCGGCACTCCATCACTCTCCTTATTTGTCAAATAGCCCTTACACAGCCTGGAGGGGTGTTGGGTCATTGTCCTGTTGAAAAACAAATGATACTCCCACGAAACACAAACCAGATGGGATGGCGTGTCGCTGCAGAGTGCTGTGGTAGCCATGCTGGTTAAGTGTGCCTTGAATTCTAAAGAAATCACTGACAGTGTCACCAACAAAGCACCCCATCACCATCACACTTCCTCCTCCATGCTTCACGGTCCACATTTTAGAGTTTTGGTTCCAACAGCCATTTCTTTGTGAGACGCAGAGTAAGATCTCTGGAAGCAACGTCAACACAAGAACTGTTTTTGTCGGGAGCAACCGTACACATGCCTAAGATCCCCATGCGCGATCCCAAGCTTCAGATGGGAATGGTGTAAAGCTCGCTGCCATTGGACTCTGGAGCAGTGGAAACACGTTCTCTGGAGTGATGAATCACGCTTCACCGTTTGGCAGTCCAAAGGATTAATCTGGGTTTAGCAAATGCCAGGAGAACGCTACCTGCCCTAATGCATAGTGCCAACTTAAAGTTTGGTGGAGGAGGAATGATGGTCTGGGGCTGTTTTTCTTGGCCCCTTAGTTCCAGTGAAAGGAAA
Organism: Salvelinus fontinalis; assembly: GCF_029448725.1. Classification (NCBI taxonomy): domain Eukaryota; kingdom Metazoa; phylum Chordata; class Actinopteri; order Salmoniformes; family Salmonidae; genus Salvelinus; species Salvelinus fontinalis. The sequence goes on from NC_074690.1 coordinate 6,853,361, forward strand.
TCTTTAACACTACAACATTCAATGACATTATAGATGATTCTGTGCTTCCAATTTTGTGGCAACAGCTTGGGGATGGCCCTTTCCTGTTTCAGCATGACAATGCTCCCATGCAAAAAGCGAGGTCCATACAGAAATGGTTTGTCGAGATCGGTGTGGAAAAACTTGACTGGCCTGCACAGAGCCCTGACCTCAACCCCATCAAACACCTTTGTGATGCATTGGATCGCCGACTGCGAGCCAGGCCTAATCGCCCAACATCAGTGCCCGACCTCACTAGTGTTCTTGTGGCTGAATGGAAGCAAGTCCCCACAGCAATGTTCCAACATCTAGTGGAAAGCCTTCCCAGAAGAGTGGAGGCTGTTATAGCAGCAAAGGGGGGACCATATAAATGCCCATGATTTTGGAATGAGATGTTGGACGAGCAGGTGTCCACATACTTTTGGTCATGTAGTGTACAAACCTTCCAACCCCAAAAGGCCTGAGGTGTTGATGTTATACTAAACTAAATGATAAAATATACCACAAAATACAATTGGCTATTCTTAAACTCTTCAAGATTGTCCTCAGCTCTGGCATCTTCCCCAATATGTGGAACTAAGGTCTGGCCACCCAAATCCACAAAAGTGGAGACAAATTTGATCACGATAATTACTCAGGAATGTGCGTCAACAGCAACCTCATACAAATCCTCTGCATTATCATCAACAGCAGACTCCAACATTTCCTCAGTGAAAACAATGTCCTGAGCAAATGTCAAATTTGGCTTCTTACCAAAATACCGTACGACAGACCACTTAAAATACACCCTTACTGACAAACAAACCATAACAGACAAAGTCTTCTCATGCTTTGTTGATTTCAAAAAAAGCTTTTGACTCAATTTGGCACGAGGGTCTGGTATACAAATGGAAGGAAAGTGGTGTTGGGGGAAAAACATTTGACAATATAAAATCAATGTACACAAACAACAAGTCTGCAAATAAACACCTACATTTCTTTCCTCAGGGCCGGGGGGTGAGACAAGGATGCAGCTTGAGGCCCACCCTCTTCAACATACAGGGCCTTCAGAAATTATTCACACCCCTGGACTTTTTCCACATTTTGTTGCGCTACAGCCTGAATTTAAAATGGACACTCATCTCATCTCATCTCTGTACCCCACAATAACAACTATATGTAAGGTCCCTAAATCTAACAGTGATTTTCAATATGTCTGCCTTTGTGCGTATACAACTTAAATCTGACCGTGGGGCCGTAGCGTTAGCCTAGGTAGCTACTATAGTATGGATCCCAGGAAGAGTAGCTGCTGCTTTATCTAATGGGGATCTAATTAGTATCTTGCTGCTTTATCTAATAGGGATCTAATTAGTAGCTGCTGCTTTATCTAATGGGGATCTAATTAGTATCTTGCTGCTTTATCTAATGGGGGATCTAATTAGTAGCTGCTGCTTTATCTAATGGGGATCTAATTAGTAGCTGCTGCTTTATCTAATGGGGATCTAATTAGTAGCTGCTGCTTTATCTAATGGGGATCTAATTAGTAGCTGCTGCTTTATCTAATGGGGATCTAATTAGTATCTTGCTGCTTTATCTAATGGGGGATCTAATTAGTAGCTGCTGCTTTATCTAATGGGTATCTAATTAGTAGCTGCTGCTTTATCTAATGGGTATCTAATTAGTATCTTGCTGCTTTATCTAATGGGGATCTAATTAGTAGCTGCTGCTTTATCTAATGGGGGATCTAATTAGTATCTTGCTGCTTTATCTAATAGGGATCTAATTAGTAGCTGCTGCTTTATCTAATGGGGATCTAATTAGTAGCTGCTGCTTTATCTAATGGGGGATCTAATTAGTAGCTGCTGCTTTATCTAATGGGTATCTAATTAGTATCTTGCTGCTTTATCTAATGGGGATCTAATTAGTAGCTGCTGCTTTATCTAATGGGGGATCTAATTAGTAGCTGCTGCTTTATCTAATGGGGATCTAATTAGTATCTTACTGCTTTATCTAATGGGGGATCTAATTACAATATGAGATACTAAATACTATTGATGATTGAATGCTGGTATGAAGAGTAGCAAGTATGAATGCTTGATGAACAGTTTTAGACGTTGTGTAATGTCAGAGGTCCGGAACTCGGGTACATACAGGCTCTCCATTGGCTCCAGATGAACCCTCTCTGCCCTGATCTCCACGAGGTCCTGGGTCACCCTGAAGGGACAGAAGACATCCGTCAACACACACCTTCATCATCACCACCACCATCATCATCATCATCATCATCATCATCACCATCATCACCATCACCACCATCACCATCACCATCATCATCATCATCATCATCACCATCATCATCACCACCATCACCCTCACCCTCACCATCACCACCATCACCATCATCACCATCACCATCATCACCATCATCACCATCATCACCATCACCATCACCATCATCACCATCATCATCATCACCACCATCATCAACAACACCATCATCATCATCACCATCATCACCATCATCATCATCATCACCACCACCATCATCACCATCATCACCACCATCATCACCATCATCACCACCATCATCAACAACACCATCATCATCATCAACAACACCATCACCATCATCATCACCACCATCATCACCATCATCACCACCATCATCATCATCATCACCATCATCACCATCATCTTCATCACCACCATCATCATCACCACCATCATCACCATCATCACCATCATCACCACCATCATCATCATCATCACCATCATCATCATCACCACCATCATCACCATCATCACCACCATCATCATCATCATCACCATCATCATCATCACCACCATCTTCATCACCACCATCATCACCACCATCATCATCTTCATCACCACTCACCAAATCTCCTCTTGGTCCTCTGTTTCCACGGGTTCCTTGTTCTCCTTTCTCTCCTGGAGTGCCCTGAAGGAGAATGGACAGAAGTCAACACACATCCTAATCCTAAACCCTAATCCTTAACCTAATCCTAAACCTAAATCCTAATCCTAAACCCTAATCCTTAACCTAATCCTGAACCTAAACCCTAATCCTTAACCTAATCCTGAACCTAAACCCTAATCCTTAACCTAATCCTGAACCTAAACCCTAATCCTAAACCTTAACCTAATCCTAAACCTAAACCCTAATCCTCAACCTAATCCTTAACCTAATCCTAAACCAAAATCCTACTGTTAAAATAGCCTTTGTCCTAATGAGGAAGTGGGAAATGTCATCATGAGGGAGAATGTTCCTCGTTTTACTACCCTAGTGGGGACATTTGGGGATTTCAGGACAGAAGAACAAGACCACACACACACACACACACACACACACACACACACACACACACACACACACACACACACACACACACACACAGCGTAGTAGTAGTAAAGTGTAAATACGTTGTCTCCCCGGAGGCCGTCCGGTCCAGGTGCTCCCTGAAAGGCACAACAAAGAAGTCACATGATGTCATCAACACCTCAATGTAAACAGAATCTTCCCATAATTCTCAGCAGTTAGGATCACTTACATCATCACCCCGCTGTCCTTTGTCCCCATTGGCTCCTTTTGGGCCCGGTGTACCCTATCAGAAGACAACATGATAACATGACATATGACATATGACATGACATATGACTTGATACACAGTAGTCCTCACACATACACACTAACTCATGTACACACACACTAACTCATGTACACACACACACACACACACACACACACACACTAACTCATGTACACACACTAACTCATGTGCACACACACTAACTCATGTACACACACACTAACTCATGTACACACACACTAACTCATGTACACACACACTAACTCATGTACACACACACTAACTCATGTGCACACACACTAACTCATGTACACACACACTAACTCATGTACACACTAACCCATGCACACACACACACACACACACTAACTCATGTACACACATACTAACTCATGTACACACACACTAACTCATGTACACACTAACTCATGTACACACTAACTCATGTACACACTAACTCATGTACACACACTAACTCATGTACACACACACACACTAACTCATGTACACACTAACTAACTCATGTACACACTAACTCATGTACACACACACTAACTCATGTACACACACACACACACACACACACACACACACACTAACTCATGTACACACTAACTCATGTACACACACACTAACTCATGTACACACTAACTAACTCATGTACACACTAACTCATGTACACACACACTAACTCATGTACACACACACACACACACACACACACACACACACTAACTCATGTACACACTAACTCATGTACACACTAACATTAACACACATGCATTAAAAGGCTTCTACTTGCCATAACGGAAAAAAATCTATCAACCTCTACAAAACTGTCCATGAATTGTAATCCACAATAATGTACATGTCCTGTTGCTGTAGGATTATTTTCCTGCTGTACCTTGATTCCGGACAGTCCGTAGTTGCCAGGTCGTCCTGGTTCTCCGTCTTTCCCCTGATCTCCCTGAAACAGAAAATACACTGTCAACATCACCATGCTAACAACTATGTCTCCCTCGCTCACGTCACCATGGTAACAACAGTACAACAGGAAGTCATCGTACTGTACCTTAGCTCCTTTGGTTCCGTATGGACCCGGATCTCCCTTAGGACCTCCGTCTCCCTGTGAGCCCTACAACCAGAACACACTACTTTAAACACGGAACAATGGAACATAGAACAACAGAACACAGAAGTTAGAATATAGAACACGGAACAATGGAACAACAGAACACAGAAGTCAGAATATAGAACACGGAACAATGGAACATAGAATATAGAACAATAGAACCCAAACATCAAAGTGTTCTAGAGCCCCTAGAGGTTTCCTGATTAAAAGCAGCAGAGCTTCACCACATCACAGAGTTCTACTACTTATTACCCACCAGACCATAGAGCCACCTACACCCATTACTACATGTGGCTAAAATGTTCAAATGTGTGTGTGTGTATCGTGGACCAAGCTGCTTAATCAGAACAGCTATGTTTACATTCTCTGTTAGCAGAATGTTTATAAACTAACCCCTGGGGGATAACATACTGTAAACACACACACACACACACACACACACACACACACACACACACACACACACACACACACACACACACACACACACACACACACACACACACACACACACACACACACACACACAAATATATATATATACAGTGCATTCAGAAAGTATTCAGACCCCTTCACTTTTTCCACATTTTGTTACGGTACAGCCTTATTCTACAACGTATTAAATAACAACAAATCCTCATCCATCTACACGCAATACCCCATAATGACATCACAATACCCCATAATGACATCACAATACCCCATAATGACATCACAATACCCCATAATGACATCACAATACCCCATAATGACATCACAATACCCCATAATGACATCACAATACCCCATAATGACAAAGCAAAAACAGGTTTTTAGACAATTTAGCAAATAGCCATTGCTATGAGGCTCAAAATTGAGCTCATTTTTAATCATGTTTCCATTGATCATCCTTGAGATGTTTCTACAACTTGATAGGAGTCCATCTGTGGTAAATTAAATTGATTGGACATGATTTGGAAAGGCACACACCTGTCTATATAAGGTCCCACAGTTGACAGTGCATGTCAGAGCAAAAACCAAGCCATGAGGTTGAAGGAGTTGTTCGTAGAGCTCTGAGACATTGGGACCACCAAGACTCTTCCTAGAGCTGGCCGCCCGGCCAAACTGAGCCATCGGGGGAGAAAGGCCTTGGTCAGGGAGATGACCAAGTACCCAATGGTCGCTCCGACAGAGCTCCAGAGTTCCTCTGTGGAGATGGGAGAACCTTCCAGAAGGACAACCATCTCTGTAGCACTCCACCAATCAGGCCTTTATGGTAGAGTGGCCAGATGGAAGCCCCACTCTACCATAAAGGCCTGATTGGTGGAGTGCTGCAGAGATGAAAGGTCTGATGTGGTGAAACCAAGATGAAACCAAGATTGAACTCTTTGGCCTGAAAGCCAAGCGTCACATCTGGAGAAAACCTTGCACCATCCCTACGGTGAAGCATGGTGGTGGCAGCATCATGCTGTGGGGATGTTTATCAGGGGCAGGGACTGGGAGACTAGTCAGGATGGAGGGAAAGATGAACGGAGAAAAGTACAGAGAGATCCTTGATGAAAACCTGCTCCAGAGCGCTCAGTACCTCAGATTGGGACGAAGGTTCACCTTCCAACAGGACAACGACCCTAAGCACACAGCCAAGACAACGCAGGAATGTCTTCGGGACAAGTCTCTGAATGTCCTTGAGTGGCCCAGCCAGAGCCCGGACTTGAACCCGATCTAACATCTCTGGAGAGACCTGAAAATAGCTGTGCAGCGACGCTCCCCATCCAACCTGACAGAGCTTGAGAGGATCTGCAGAGAAGAATGGGAGAAACTCCCCAAATACAGATGTGCCGAGCTTGTAGCGTCATACCTAAGAAGACTCAAGGCTGTAATCGCTGCCAAAGGTGCTTCAACAAAGTACTGAGTAAAAAAGGGTCTGAATACTTCCGTATTTAAAAAAAAAAAAAAATTGACAAATAATTAATTTTTTTAAAGTTTTTGCTTTGTCATTATGGGGTATTGTGTGTAGATTGATGAATAAGTAACGCAACAAAATGTGGAAAAAGTCAAGGGGTCTGAATACTTTCCAAATGCCCTGTATATGGAGGGTATACACGGACTGTACAAAACATTAGGACCACCCCCTTTTGCCCCCAGAACAGACTCAATTCATCAGGACAGGGACTCCACAAGGTGTTGAAAGCGTTCCACAGGGATGCTGGCCCATGTTGACTCAAATGCTTCCCACAGTTGTTTCAATTTGACTGGATGTCCGTTGGGTGGTGGACCATTCTTGATACACACAGGAAACTGTTGACCGTGAAAAACCCAGCAGCATTGCAGTTCTTGACATTCAAACCGGTGTGCCTGGCACCTACTACCAAACCCTGTTCAAAGGCACCTAAATCTTTTGTCTTGCCCATTCACCCTCTGAATGGCACAAATACACAATTCATGTCTCAAGGCTTAAAAATCCTTCTTTAACCTGTCTCCTCCCCTTCATCTACACTGATTGAAGTGGATTTAACAGGTGACCTCAATAAAGGATCATAGATTTCACCTGGATTCACCTGGTCAGTCTATGTCATGGAAAGAGCAGGTGTTCCTAATGTTCTGTATACTCAGTGTAGATACAGAGAGACACATCCTAAACCTAACGCAGGACTGGGGTTTAAATTATTACAACATTAGGAGAAGGACTCACGTCAGGTCCTGGGGAACCTTTACAGCCGGCTAGGCCAGAAAAACCTGGATCACCCTTACGTCCATCAACTCCATCTGTTCCCCGTTGTCCTTTGTCTCCCTGAGAGAGGGAGAGAGGGAGAGAGGGAGAGAGGGGGAGAGAGAGAGAGAGAGAGAGAGAGAGAGAGGGGGAGAGGGGGAGAGAGAGAGAGAGAGAGAGAGAGAGAGAGGGAGAGGGAGAGAGGGGGAGAGAGAGAGAGAGAGAGAGAGAGAGAGAGAGAGAGAGAGAGAGATAGAGAGAGAGAGAGAGAGAGAGGGAGAGAGGGGGAGAGAGAGAGAGAGAGAGAGAGAGAGAGAGGAGAGAGAGAGAGAGAGAGCAGAGAGAGAGAGAGAGAGAGAGAAGAGAGAGAGAGAGAGAGACGAGAGAGAGAGAGAGAGAGAGAGAGAGACAGAGAGAGAGACAGAGAGAGAGAGAGAGAGAGAAGAGAGAGAGAGAGAGAGAGAGAGAGAGAGAGAGAGAGAGAGAGAGAGAGAGAGAGAGAGAGAGAGAGAACAGAGAGAGAGACAGAGAGAGAGAGTGAGAGAGAGAGAGAGAGAGAGAGAGAGAGAGAGAGAGAGAGAGAGAGAGAGAGAGACAGAGAGAGAGAGAGGAGAGAGAGAGAGAGAGAGAGAGAGAGAGAGAGAGAGAGAGAGAGAGAGAGAGAGAGAGAGAGAGAGAGAGAGAGATGGTAGGTAATAGAGGGGGAGAAAGAGAGATATATATGGTAGGAAATAGAGTGGGAGAAAGAGGAAATAAACTTTTCATCATTAATGGGAGAACAGATTAAAGGTGAAATAAAATCCCCCAATGGATGTGCAGCTTACCTTGTAGCCTTTATGGCCTCTCTCGCCCTTGTCACCTCTTCCACCACGGTCGCCCTGGAAACAAAAGACAACAGTTATCATCAATATCAACAGTTTGTGATTATTGCAATACACTTTATTTAATGTAGAGTATGTCATGGTCATATCCTGTGTGTGTGATGTCGTACCTTCATTCCGCGGTATCCCACAGGGCCGGGATCTCCCAAATTTCCCTGAAATAGAGGACTGGCCATTAGTGGAATAGAGCAGTGTTTATTAATCCTGATCGTTAGCAGAATAGAGCAGTGTTTATTAATCCTGATCGTTAGCAGAATAGAGCAGTGTTTATTAAATCCTGATCGTTAGCAGAATAGAGCAGTGTTTATTAATCCTGATCGTTAGCAGAATAGTTGATTCTATAGACTAACAGTGTGTGTGTGTGTGTTCACAGGTACTCACATCTACCCCGATGTCTCCCTTCTCGCCTGGCATCCCCTGTCTACCTGTTTCACCCTGCAGGAAGAGAGGAGAGGAAGAGAGGGAGGAGAGAGGAAGAGAGGGAGGAGAGAGGGAGGAGAGAGGAAGAGAGGGAGGAGAGAGGAAGAGAGGGAGGAGAGAGGAAGAGAGGGAGGAGAGAGGAAGAGAGGGAGGACAGAGGAAGAGAGGGAGGACAGAGGAAGAGAGGGAGGACAGAGGAAGAGAGGTGGAGAGAGGAAGAGATAATTAGAATTCAGCACTACATAATAACAATCCGACACTAGCTATAGTGACCAGGTTAGCACACTGAGATAAATTCTAGGCATTGACCTGGGGAGCTAACAAAAGTCTTCTGTTCTTTGTGTGTGTGTGTGTGTGTGTGTGTGTGTGTGTGTGTGTGTGTGTGTGTGTGTGTGTGTGTGTGTGTGTGTGTGTGTGTGTGTGTGTGTGTGTGTGTGTGTGTGTGTGTGTGTGTGTGTGTGTGTGTGTGTGTGTGTGAGTGAGTGAGTGAGTGAGTGAGTGAGTGAGTGAGTGAGTGAGTGAGTGTGTGAGTGTGTGAGTGCGTGTGTGCGTGTGCGTGTGCGTGTGCGCATGTGTGTGAGCCCCACCTTGGACCCAAGGCCTCCTTCTGGTCCTTTGGGACCTCCTTTAGCCTGCAGACAAAACACATCATCAGTGGTGTCATACCGCTATGTCGCTCAGAGAGCCTTCATAGAACACTACAACCTGTTATAAAGGGGGCATCATGGATCATACTGCTATGTCGCTCAGAGAGCCTTCGTAGAACACTACAACCTGTTATAAAGGGGGCATCATGGATCATACTGCTATGTCGCTCAGAGAGCCTTCGTAGAACACTACAAGATGTTATAAAGGGGGCATCATGGATCATACTGCTATGTCGCTCAGAGAGCCTTCGTAGAACACTACAAGATGTTATAAAGGGGGCATCATGGATCATACTGCTATGTCGCTCAGAGAGCCTTCGTAGAACACTACAAGATGTTATAAAGGGGGCATCATGGATCATACTGCTATGTCGCTCAGAGAGCCTTCGTAGAACACTACAAGATGTTATAAAGGGGGCATCATGGATCATACTGCTATGTCGCTCAGAGAGCCTTCGTAGAACACTACAACCTGTTATAAAGGGGGCATCATGGATCATACTGCTATGTCGCTCAGAGAGCCTTCGTAGAACACTACAAGATGTTATAAAGGTGGCATCGTGGGTCATATCACTATGTCGCTCAGAGAGCCTTCGTAGAACACTACAAGATGTTATAAAGGTGGCATTGTGGGTTAGGGGTTACTTACATTGCAGTCGAAAGAACAGCACTGAAAATCAAATGTAAAAAAGAAATGTTATAAATGGCAATAAACACAGAAAGACAGATGAATGTGACTTTGAACTAATGATTACTGTAGACAAGACATACCACATCCTTGGTCTCATTCGTCTGTAAGAGAAAATAGATCAGAGGTTAGAGAGACTCATTTACACTTTAAAATGATAGGACGGAGAGGAGGAAAGATGAGGGTATAGATTAATGGTGGAAAGAAGAGGAGAGGGGAGGAGAGAGGAGAGGAGAGGAGAGGAGAGGAGAGGAGAGGTGAGGAGAGGGGAGGGGAGGGGAGGGGAGGGGAGGGGAGGGGAGAGGAGAGGAGAGGAGAGGAGAGGAGAGGAGAGGAGAGGAGAGGAGAGGGGAGGGGAGGGGAGGGGAGAGGAGAGGAGAGGAGAGGAGAGGAGAGGAGAGGAGAGGAGAGGAGAGGGAGAGGAGAGGAGAGGAGAGGAGAGGAGAGGAGAGGAGAGGAGAGGAGAGGAGAGGAGAGGAGAGGAGAGGAGAGGAGAGGAGAGAGAGGGAGGGGAGGGGAGAGGAGAGGAGAGGAGAGGAGAGGAGAGGAGAGGAGAGGAGAGGAGAGGAGAGGAGAGGTAATACGTACGATCATATCTATGATACTGCGTATGGTCTGTAGCTGGGTGGATCTGGTGTTGTCAGCTGCTGTGAAGTTCTGTCTGTAGTTATGGTCTGTAGCGATCACTGACAGTCTTGTGTCCTGTAGAGACCAATACAGACATTGATCCATTATCAACATTGACAGTTATCAGTACATTATCAATACATACAGGTATATAAAGTTATCAATATATCCACACAGTTATCAATGTACACATAACTAAACCAACATCAAGTCAATACCATATTAGTGACCAGAGACTAACCTCATAACTAAACCAACACCAGGTCAGTGTTCTGGAACACCGTAGAACTAAACCAACACCAGGTCAGTGTTCTGGAACACCGTAGTACTAAACCAACACCAGGTCAGTGTTCTGGAACACCGTAGAACTAAACCAACACCAGGTCAGTGTTCTGGAACACCGTAGTACTAAACCAACACCAGGTCAGTGTTCTGGAACACCGTAGAACTAAACCAACACCAGGTCAGTGTTCTGGAACACCGTAGAACTAAACCAACACCAGGTCAGTGTTCTGGAACACCGTAGAACTAAACCAACACCAGGTCAGTGTTCTGGAACACCGTAGTACTAAACCAACACCAGGTCAGTGTTCTGGAACACCGTAGAACTAAACCAACACCAGGTCAGTGTTCTGGAACACCGTAGTACTAAACCAACACCAGGTCAGTGTTCTGGAACACCGTAGTACTTGACCAACACCAGGTCAGTGTTCTGGAACACCGTAGTGCTAAACCAACACCAGGTCAGTGTTCTGGAACACCGTAGAACTAAACCAACACCAGGTCAGTGTTCTGGAACACCGTAGAACTAAACCAACACCAGGTCAGTGTTCTGGAACACCGTAGAACTAAACCAACACCAGGTCAGTGTTCTGGAACACCGTAGAACTAAACCAACACCAGGTCAGTGTTCTGGAACACCGTAGAACTAAACCAACACCAGGTCAGTGTTCTGGAACACCGTAGAACTAAACCAACACCAGGTCAGTGTTCTGGAACACCGTAGAACTAAACCAACACCAGGTCAGTGTTCTGGAACACCGTAGAACTAAACCAACACCAGGTCAGTGTTCTGGAACACCGTAGAACTAAACCAACACCAGGTCAGTGTTCTGGAACACCGTAGAACTAAACCAACACCAGGTCAGTGTTCTGGAACACCGTAGTACTAAACCAACACCAGGTCAGTGTTCTGGAACACCGTAGTACTTGACCAACACCAGGTCAGTGTTCTGGAACACCGTAGTGCTAAACCAACACCAGGTCAGTGTTCTGGAACACCGTAGAACTAAACCAACACCAGGTCAGTGTTCTGGAACACCGTAGAACTAAACCAACACCAGGTCAGTGTTCTGGAACACCGTAGAACTAAACCAACACCAGGTCAGTGTTCTGGAACACCGTAGAACTAAACCAACACCAGGTCAGTGTTCTGGAACACCGTAGAACTAAACCAACACCAGGTCAGTGTTCTGGAACGCCGTAGTACTAAACCAACACCAGGTCAGTGTTCTGGAACACCGTAGAACTAAACCAACACCAGGTCAGTGTTCTGGAACACCGTAGAACTAAACCAACACCAGGTCAGTGTTCTGGAACACCGTAGAACTAAACCAACACCAGGTCAGTGTTCTGGAACACCGTAGTACTTGACCATTGACTCTATTGGTCCCTCTGGACTAAACACAAACACCCAGCAACACGTGTGAGTCAGTCACAGGACAGCACCCCTGGAGCAGAGTATCACAGGACAGCACCTCTGGAGCAGGTTCAGTCACAGGACAGCACCCCTGGAGCAGGGTCAGTCACAGGACAGCACCTCTGGAGCAGGGTCAGTCACAGGACAGCACCCCTGGAGCAGGGTCAGTCACAGGACAGCACCCCTGGAGCAGGATCAGTCACAGGACAGCACCTCTGGAGCAGGGTCAGTCACAGGACAGCACCCCTGGAGCAGGGTCAGTCACAGGACAGCACCTCTGGAGCAGGGTCAGTCACAGGACAGCACCTCTGGAGCAGGGTCAGTCACAGGACAGCACCTCTGGAGCAGGGTCAGTCACAGGACAGCACCTCTGGAGCAGGGTCAGTCACAGGACAGCACCCCTGGAGCAGGGTCAGTCACAGGACAGCACCCCTGGAGTAGAGGGTCAGTCACAGGACAGCACCTCTGGAGTACAGGGTCAGTCACAGGACAGCACCTCTGGAGTACAGGGTCAGTCACAGGACAGCACCCCTGGAGTACAGGATCAGTCACAGGACAGCACCTCTGGAGCAGGGGGTCAGTCACAGGACAGCACCCCTGGAGTAGAGGGTCAGTCACAGGACAGCACCCCTGGAGTACAGGATCAGTCACAGGACAGCACCCCTGGAGCAGGGTCAGTCACAGTACAGCACCCCTGGAGTACAGGGTCAGTCACAGGACAGCACCCCTGGAGTACAGGATCAGTCACAGGACAGCACCCCTGGAGCAGGGGGTCAGTCACAGGACAGCACCCCTGGAGTACAGGATCAGTCACAGGACAGCACCCCTGGAGCAGGGTCAGTCACAGTACAGCACCCCTGGAGTACAGGGTCAGTCACAGGACAGCACCCCTGGAGTACAGGATCAGTCACAGGACAGCACCTCTGGAGCAGGGGGTCAGTCACAGGACAGCACCCCTGGAGTACAGGATCAGTCACAGGACAGCACCCCTGGAGCAGGGTCAGTCACAGTACAGCACCCCTGGAGTACAGGGTCAGTCACAGGACAGCACCCCTGGAGTACAGGATCAGTCACAGGACAGCACCCCTGGAGCAGGGGGTCAGTCACAGGACAGCACCCCTGGAGTACAGGATCAGTCACAGGACAGCACCCCTGGAGCAGGGTCAGTCACAGTACAGCACCCCTGGAGTACAGGGTCAGTCACAGGACAGCACCCCTGGAGTACACTGATGGCTACCAGATGGCTACCTGATGGCTACCAGATGGCTACCAGATGGCTACCAGATGGCTACCAGATGGCTACCTGATAGCTACCAGATGGCTACCTGATGGCTACCAGATGGCTACCAGATGGCTACCTGATGGCTACCTGATGGCTACCAGATGGCTACCTGATGGCTACCTGATGGCTACCTGATGGCTACCAGATGGCTACCAGATGGCTACCAGATGGCTACCAGATGGCTACCAGATGGCTACCTGATGGCTACCAGATGGCTACCTGATGGCTACCAGATGGCTACCTGATGGCTACCAGATGGCTACCTGATGGCTACCAGATGGCTACCTGATGGCTACCAGATGGCTACCTGATGGCTACCAGATGGCTACCTGATGGCTACCAGATGGCTACCAGATGGCTACCTGATGGCTACCAGATGGCTACCTGATGGCTACCAGATGGCTACCTGATGGCTACCTGATAGCTACCTGATGGCTACCTGATGACTACCTGATGGCTACCAGATGGCTACCAGATGGCTACCTGATGACTACCTGCCGCCCCGCAGATGGCAGATGTAGAAACGGTAGGTATCCTGCGTGCCACAAGACACATGTTAAACCCACTGAGCTAAAGCCTCGGCCTTACAGCTCAGAGAGCCAACTTAAGTCTTGAGGAGTCAGACGAGGTTAACTACCTCTGTTACAATGATATTATTACATTTTACATTTGCATCCCTACCGGCCAAACCCTCCCTAACCCGGACGGCGCTGTGCCAATTGTGCGTCGCCCCACGGACCTCCCGGTTGCGACAGAGCCTGGGCGCGAACCCAGAGACTCTGGTGGCGCAGCTAGCACTGCGATGCAGTGCCCTAGACCACTGCGCCACCCGGGAGGCGAGATCATACCTCATGGTCAGGTCAAAAGGGTTATGTCTATGTGTGTGTGTGTCGTACCTCCTGGTCAGGTGATATGGCGACGGAGAAGACTTTAACCCCGTGTTGCCTGGCCTCATTGGCAGCTTCCTGTAACCCACCACAGGGCTCCTTGTATCCTGTTAGAGGATGACCGTCCGTTACCACGACGATGTACTTATTCTCCTGGTAGTGGGAGCCCCTGAACACACACACACACACACACACACACACACACACACACACACACACACACACACACACACACACAGTGAAGGAAGGAGAATGAAAAACCACTGGGAAATTAGAGGATCCAGGGGAAGGGTTGTGGGCAGAGGGCAATTAGGGACATGAGCAGTTTTCAAATCCAATCAAATCAAATGTGTTTACATAGCCCTTCTTACATCAGCTGATATCTCAAAGTGCTGTACAGAAACCCAGCCTAAAACCCCAAACAGCAAGCAATACAGGTGTAGAAGCAGTGTGTGTGTGTGTGTGTGTGTGTGTGTGTGTGTGTGTGTGTGTGTGTGTGTGTGTGTGTGTGTGTGTGTGTGTGTGTGTGTGTGTGTGTGTGTGTGTGTGTGTGTGTGTGCGCGTGTGCGCGTGTGCGTGTGTGTGTGTGCGCGTGTGTGCGTGTGTGCGTGTGCGTGTGTGTGTGTGTGTGTGTGTGTATTTGTGTGTTACCCTATGAGCAGCTCAGCAATGCCTCTCTTGATGGCACAGTCAGTGTGTGTTCCCTTGCCGATGTAGCTGATGCCTTTGATGTCACTGATGAGCGCCTGGCGCTCGGTGGCGACGTCACTCAGCTGGCGCACTAAGATGATCTCATCAGAGTAATGTAGCGCTCCGGAGTTCCACGTTAGGGAGCGGTCACATGGCTGGCGCCTAGCAAAGACATTAGACAGAGAGAGAAAAAGATATGTCATATCACACAAAACAAGGTAACTACAGGTAAATTACTTTCACCGTTACAGTAAGTCTCAAACAGGACCTACAGGACCTACCTATAACAGAACCTACCTATAACAGGACCTACAGGACCTACCTATAACAGAACCTACCTATAACAGGACCTACCTATAACAGAACCTACCTATAACAGAACCTACCTATAACAGGACCTACCTATAACAGGACCTACAGGACCTACCTATAACAGAACCTACCTAAAACAGGACCTACCTATAACAGAACCTACCTATAACAGGACCTACAGGACCTACAGGACCTACAGGACCTACCTAAAACAGGACCTACCTATAACAGGACCTACCTATAACAGGACCTACCTATAACAGGACCTACCTGTTACAGGACCTACCTGTTACAGGACCTACAGAACCTACAGGACCTACCTATAACAGGACCTACAGGACCTACCTATAACAGAACCTACAGGACCTACCTATAACAGGACCTACATATAACAGGACCT
Organism: Salvelinus fontinalis; assembly: GCF_029448725.1. Lineage (NCBI taxonomy): Eukaryota > Metazoa > Chordata > Actinopteri > Salmoniformes > Salmonidae > Salvelinus > Salvelinus fontinalis. The sequence goes on from NC_074690.1 coordinate 6,869,320, forward strand.
ACCTATAACAGGACCTACCTATAACAGAACCTACCTATAACAGGGCCTACAGAACCTACCTATAACAGGACCTACCTATAACAGGACCTACAGGACCTACCTATAACAGGACCTACCTATAACAGGACCTACAGGACCTACAGGACCTACAGGACCTACCTATAACAGAACCTACCTATAACAGGACCTACCTATAACAGGACCTACCTATAACAGGACCTACAGGACCTACAGGACCTACCTATAACAGGACCTACAGGACCTACAGGACCTACAGGACCTACAGGACCTACCTATAACAGAACCTACCTATAACAGGACCTACCTATAACATGACCTACCTATAACAGGACCTACCTATAACAGGACCTACAGGACCTACCTATAACAGGACCTACCTATAACAGAACCTACCTATAACAGAACCTACAGGACCTACAGGACCTACCTATAACAGGACCTACCTATAACAGGACCTACCTGTTACAGGACCTACCTATAACAGAACCTACAGGACCTACCTATAACAGGACCTACAGGACCTACCTATAACAGAACCTACCTATAACAGGACCTACCTATAACAGGGCCTACCTATAACAGAACCTACCTATAACAGAACATACAGGACCTACAGGACCTACCTATAACAGGACCTACAGGACCTACAGGACCTACCTATAACAGGACCTACAGGACCTACCTATAACAGGACCTACAGGACCTACCTATAACAGAACCTACCTATAACAGGACCTACCTATAACAGAACCTACCTATAACAGAACCTACCTATAACAGGACCTACCTATAACAGGACCTACCTATAACAGGACCTACCTATAACAGGTCCTACCTATAACAGGACCTACCTATAACAGAACCTACCTATAACAGGTCCTACCTATAACAGGACCTACCTATAACAGGACCTACCTATAACAGAACCTACCTATAACAGGTCCTACCTATAACAGGACCTACCTATAACAGGACCTACCTATAACAGGACCTACAGAACCTACCTATAACAGGACCTACCTATAACAGAACCTACCTATAACAGGACCTACAGGACCTACCAATAACAGGACCTACCTATAACAGAACCTACAGGACCTACCTGTTACAGGACCTACCTATAACAGGACCTACCTATAACAGGACCTACCTATAACAGAACCTACCTATAACAGGATCTACCTATAACAGGACCTACCTATAACAGGACCTACCTATAACAGGACCTACCTATAACAGGACCTACCTATAACAGGACCTACCTATAACAGAACCTACAGGACCTACCTGTTACAGGACCTACCTATAACAGGACCTACCTATAACAGGACCTACCTATAACAGGACCTACCTATAACAGGACCTACAGGACCTACCTATAACAGGACCTACAGAACCTACCTATAACAGGACCTACAGGACCTACCTATAACAGAACCTACCTATAACAGAACCTACCTATAAAAGGACCAACAGAACCTACCTATAACAGGACCTACAGGACCTACCTATAACAGAACCTACCTATAACAGAACCTACCTATAACAGAACCTACCTATAACAGGACCTACAGAACCTACCTATAACAGGACCTACAGGACCTACCTATAACAGGACCTACCTATAACAGGACCTACAGAACCTACCTATAACAGAACCTATCTATAACAGGACCTACAGGACCTACCTATAACAGGACCTACCTATAACAGGACCTACCTATAACAGAACCTACAGGACCTACCTATAACAGGACCTACAGGACCTACCTATAACAGGACCTACCTATATCAGGACATACAGGACCTACCTATAACAGGACCTACCTATAACAGGACCTACCTATAACAGAACCTACAGGACCTACCTATAACAGAACCTACCTATAACAGGACCTACCTATAACAGGACCTACCTATAACAGGACCTACCTATAACAGGACCTACAGGACCTACCTATAACAGGACCTACCTATAACAGGACCTACAGGACCTACCTATAACAGGACCTACCTATAACAGGACCTACAGGACCTACCTATAACAGGACCTACAGGACCTACCTATAACAGAACCTACAGGACCTACCTATAACAGAACCTACAGGACCTACCTATAACAGAACCTACAGGACCTACCTATAACAAGACCTGCAGGACCTACCTATAACAGGGCCTACCTATAACAGAACCTACCTATAACAGGACCTACAGGACCTACCTATAACAGGACCTACCTATAACAGGACCTACAGGACCTACCTATAACAGAACCTACCTATAACAGAACCTACCTATAACAGGACCTACCTATAACAGAACCTACCTATAACAGGTCCTACCTATAACAGGACCTACCTATAACAGGACCTACAGAACCTACAGGACCTACCTATAACAGGACCTACAGGACCTACCTATAACAGGACCTACAGGACCTACCTATAACAGGACCTACAGGACCTACCTATTACAGGACCTACCTACAACAGGACCTACCTATAACAGGACCTACAGGACCTACCTATAACAGGACCTACCTATAACAGGACCTACAGGACCTACCTATAACAGGACCTACCTATAACAGGACCTACCTATAACAGGACCTACCTATAACAGGACCTACAGGACCTACCTATAACAGGACCTACCTATAACAGGACCTACAGGACCTACCTATAACAGGACCTACCTATAACAGGACCTACAGGACCTACCTATAACAGGACCTACCTATAACAGGACCTACCTATAACAAGACCTACCTATAACAGGACCTACCTGTTACAGGACCTACCTGTTACAGGACCTACCTATAACAGGACCTACCTATAACAGATCCTACCTATAACAGGACCTACAGGACCTACCTATAACAGGACCTACCTATAACAGGACCTACAGGACCTACAGGACCTACCTATAACAGGACCTACCTATAACAGAACCTACAGGACCTACCTATAACAGAACCTACAGGACCTACAGGACCTACCTATAACAGAACCTACCTATAACAGGACCTACAGGACCTACCTATAACAGAACCTACAGGTTCTACAGGACCTACCTATAACAGGACCTACCTATAACAGGACCTACCTATAACAGGACCTACAGGACCTACCTATAACAGGACCTACACTCTTAGGAAAAAAAATCCCAAAAGTGTTCTTCGGCTGTCCTCATAGGAGAACCCTTTTTCTGTTGAAATGGTGCTACATGGAACCCTAAAGGGTTCTACTTGGAACCAAAATAGTTATACCTGCAACCAAAAAGGGTTAGCCAAAGGGTTCTCCTATGGGGACAACCAAATCACCCTTTAGCCAAAGGGTTCTCCTATGGGGAAAACCAAATCACCCTTGAGCCAAAGGGTTGGGTTTTGTGAATAATCCAACATATTGGTTCGGAATACCGAAACATGGATTCATTTAACCATCAGCTGGGTCTTTAATCTAATCCATAGGTTATTTTCAGGAAGCCAGCCTATTAGGGGCGTGGCTTTCAGCTAGTTTTTTTGGCCACTTGTGAGAGTAAATGTCATTCCTGTTCATCATGTTAAGTTTAACATTGCAAATTTAAAAACCCCTGAATATTTGTGTATATTACATATTCTAATACAATATGAATAATTTTACATTGCTGATTACGTTTCGTAAAAAAGTCGTAACTATCCCAACATTGGTATAGTCATAAGCTTTTGAGGAACTCATACATTTGTTTAAGATTAATTAAAGCTACAAAAGTGTCAGTGTTGAACCTTAACAATACAACAGGAAAAAAAACGGAATTAACATTTACTCTCACAGGAGACCAAAAAGAACTATCTAAAAGCTATGCTCCTACCAAGATACTTCTGATCTGACCCACATCTCAATAACCCAGCGTCAACAACCCACACTCGCTCCTTTTAAAGAAAACAACTAAGTTACCCAAAGCCTTCAGCCCAGCACTTGGGTCATCCAATCAACACAACATTTTAGTAAATGTAAACATTCACAATGAACAATACTGTGTACTCATCAAGTAATATCAGCTTTCCCGTAATGGACAGTCATAGTGTGTGTGTCTGTGTGTGTGTGTGTGTCTGTGTGTGTGTGTGTGTGTGTGTCTGTGTGTGTGTGTGTGTGTGTGTGTGTGTGTGTGTGTGTGTGTGTGTGTGTGTGTGTGTGTGTGTGTGTGTGTGTGTGTGTGTGTGTGTGTGTGTGTGTGTGTGTGTGTGTGTGTGTGTGTGTGTGTGTGTGTGTGTGTGTGTGTATCTTACATTTCTTTGAGCTCCATGATAAAGCGTTCAGTAAAGCTCTTGATCTGGTCGATGTAGAAGTTGGGAGGTTTGGCCCTCAGAGCAACACTCTCAGACGTGTCCAGCACGAAGAACAGGTCCACCGGACACTCTGAACACACACCGATGTCAACATAGGAAGAAAAACAAATGTTTGCTATAGAATACTACAGTACTTACTATAGAATTATGTAGTAAACTGTAGTAAAGTGTAGAATACTATACTATACACTGTAGTACCCTTCAATCATGTGTAGTACTTACTATATAATTAATAATACTACATGCAGTATAGTACAGTATTATCCCCCAGAATACTGTAGTATACTGTAGAACACCATAGTTAATACTACAGTATAGTACAGTATTATCCACAAAAACACTGTAGTAAATACATTAATGTCCACAGAAACAGTACAGTCCGCAAATACAATAGTTTTTTTTAAAGTATAGTAATACTACATTATTTAATTTGCATATACCCTGCCCATTCCCTTCCCCCATATCCCAATTTGAGCTATCCATAAGTGATAAACCTACATGCCAAGTATACCCTCTTAGAAAAAAGGATCCTTTAGCTGTCCCCATAGGATAACCTCTTCTTCCCAGGTAGAACCCTTTTGGATTCCATGTAGAACCCTTTTGGATTCCATGTAGAACCCTTTTGGATTCCATGTAGAACCCTTCTGGATTCCATGTAGAACCCTTTTGGATTCCATGTAGAACCCTCTGTGTAAAGAGTTCTATATTGAACTCAAATGGGATCTACTTGGAATCAAAAGGGGTTCTTCAACGGGTTCTCCCATGAGGACAGCTGAAGAACCCTTTTAGGTTCTAGAGAGCACCTTTTTTTTCTAAAAGTGTAGACCATAATTGTGTTCCCATCAGAATATAGAAAAGAGCAGTAAACTCTACAGTAAATACTACAGTATACTGCAGTCCTCAAAAACAATACAGCAAATACTACAGTATACTGCAGTCGGCAAAAACACTACAGGAAATACTACAGTATACTGCAGTCTGCAAAAATACTACAGTATACTGCAGTCTGCAAAAACACTACAGTAAATACTACAGTATACTGCAGTCCGCAAAAACACTACAGTATACTGCAGTCTGCAAAAATACTACAGAAAATACTACAGTATACTGCAGTCTGCAAAAATACTACAGCAAATACTACAGTATACTGCAGTCTGCAAAAACACTACAGTAAATACTACAGTATACTGCAGTCCGCAAAAACACTACAGTATACTGCAGTCTGCAAAAATACTACAGAAAATACTACAGTATACTGCAGTCTGCAAAAACACTACAGAAAATACTACAGTATACTGCAGTTTGCAAAAACACTACAGTATACTGCAGTCTGCAAAAATACTACAGTATACTGCAGTCTGCAAAAACACTACAGTAAATACTACAGTATACTGCAGTCTGCAAAAACACTACAGAAAATACTACAGTATACTGCAGTCCGCAAAAACACTACAGGAAATACTATAGTATACTGCAGTCTGCAAAAACACTACAGGAAATACTACAGTATACTGCAGTCTGCAAAAACACTACAGTAAATACTATAATATATAATATAGTTTAAGTATAGTAATACTACAGTAGTTATACTATAGTAAACTGGAAATACTATAGTGTACTATAGTAATATATGGAAAAACACTATAGTCAATTCTACAATACAGTTCTCAAAAACACTGTCAGCAGAAACACTACACTCCTAAAAAACACGACAGTTGTTGAACTATTGTAATAGTAAAGTATTTATATTATAGTAAACTATAGTATTTTTTTTATGTGGGTGAGGCAGATATATAGCATTAAAAAAAACATGATTATTTTTCCATGATTAGATAGTGAAAAAACTCACCAATCTCTTTCCGAATTTTTATAAATCAGTAAAAGCTCATTTATCTACATTTCTGAAAATGTATATATAGCATTTTGGAATTAAATGATTCATATACACACAATCACACAATAACATGTGTTACTCAATGGCGGTAGTCTCAAGGTTAGAGAGCTGGGTTGCTGGTTAGAATCTCAGGACTGGTTGGGAAAATCTCTAGAGATTGAGCCGGCCCAGCTGGCAACTGGCTGGTTGCCAACTATTGAGTTAAGTAGGCCTAGATCCCACTGCTGCCACCAAATGTAATGCAGCTGGTCATAAAATCAGACTAAAAGGCTAAAAGAAAAATGTAAAGTACAAAACTGTTGTATCAATTGTACTAAATTGTACTACTTCAAATAACAAAATAAAAAATAATATTTCAACTACAATATGTTTAGACTAAGGCCTCAATTCAATCAACAACCTCAGAAATATAATGATTCTGCATCCTGCATTGGATTTAAATTCAAATCCCAGCAATTTACACAGATTGATTGAGTGATTGATTGCCCCTAACGTTGACCTAAGGTCAGTTTCACTCCCCTAGTGGTAAGTTAGACTGTGGCGAGGATAACACTTTGACGATCCCACTCTAAGCATACTATGCAGCTGTGAGAGCTAGATAGACTGTAGCCTAACTACATACAGTAGAACCAACGACCAAACCAGCTCAGCAATTCTGCTAGCTTAGGCACGGCCTAATATATGATTTAAGCATGATGTATTTTACTAAGCTCGCTGTAGCTCCTACAGGCTGTTTGTTAAACTTCCAACGCAACATCTGGCCAAGACGCAGAGACTCGCCAGAAACCATCCGGATTTTCTCTCTCTCCTTCTCCGTGCTTTCCAACTTGTTTCTCACCCCAAATAGCTTGTTTAGTTCCCTATTAATGACATAGACATACAATACCTGGACAACACGGAACAATAAGTCCGTTTCTTATCTAGAAACAAACTTTATAAACTCACCCCAGAACTTGGGTCTGTCGGTCTGCTGTGCGAGCGCCCCAGCACACAGCGCAACGCACAGCAGTGAGAGAACTCCACGAGCCTCCATGTCTTTTATTCTGTTAAAACTAGACTTTCAAACCCAAAACACCCCCCAACCGTCTCCAACCCGAACCTCCGAACTGAACTTCAGAAGATGGATGAAACCGGGAGCTCAGTCAATGTGCTTATTCCGTTAGTCAGTTATTAACCGAGCCAACACGGGAGCGCGCACCAGAGGACCAGCATATGGAACGCCTCGCAAAGAGGAGGGAGGAAGAAGAGGATTTTGACGCGCCTTCTTCTTCAGAAAAAAAGTACATTTCACGCAGTAACTATGCTATGAGCTAGATCGCAGAAGTGTCCAACGCTCATGCATATCTACATAAGAAACACACTATTCGTATAGACCTACATATGTAGCTTGATGTTGTCACGTCTTTATTTAGTTTTAGTGGTGATTCTGTCAGCCTCTCCCAGTGTCTAAGGGACCTTGTGGCAAACATCTGGAAAAGGGAAAATCAACTTGTGATTGATTGTAGTTTTTTTTTGACAGCCTACCTAGTAAACATACATACATTACATCTGGTGTAACATCGGCCTACACAGTGCAATCATGTTATGTCAATATCACACATTCAGGCTAAGTACACGATGAAAAACAGATGACAAACGCTACTGTCCTTTTTGTTGTATATATATTTTAGCCAATGTTTAATGAAATCTCTCTCTCTCGCTCTAGTGTGTGTGTGTATGTGTCCATGTGTGTGTGTACCAGTGTGTGACTATGTGTGTGTTGCTGAGGGCAAGAGGGAAGAGTTTCTACACATCTGTTTTACTTCTGTGTCCAGATCTGACCTGACATGGAAGAGAGAGGGGGAGAGAGAGAGAGAGAGAGAGAGAGAGAGAGAGAGAGAGAGACAGAGAGAGAGAGAGAGAGAGAGAGAGAGAGAGAGAGAGAGAGAGAGACAGGGACAGAATGAGAGACAGGGGGAGAGAGAGAGAAATAGAGGGGGAGGGGAGAGAGAGAGACCGAGAGAGAGACACAGAGAGAAATAGAGGGTGAGGGGTGAGAGAGAAATAGAGGGGGAGGGGTGAAAGAGAGACAGATACAGAAAGAGACAGTGAGAGAGAGGGATTGAAATAGAGTGGGAGGGGTGGGAGAGAGACAGAGGGGAGGGGTGGGAGAGAGACAGAGGGGAGGGGTGGGAGAGAGAGAGGTTGTGACTCCCAGAAAGAGTTAGAGTGCCACCTTGTGGTTTTGAAAGGAAGCGAGGAGGAGGAGTTGGGAGGTACTGTATGTCGAGAGTGTTTGGGGGTTGGGGGGGGGGTCTTGGTTGATATGTGTAGGAGTAAGGAAACATTTAAAACTGGGTGTGTTTGTGGTAACGTGTGTGTGTGTTTGTGTTAACGTGTGTGTATACTGTGAGACTACAGAGGGAATCTGGCCTAAACTCAGAGTTTCCATTGAGATCACTGTTTCAGAGAGAAAAATATGTTTACAGAGTGGAGAGACAGGGCGGAGGTCGAGGGAGAAAGGGGGGAGAGAGGGAAGCAAAGGTCAGAGAACAAGGGAGCGAGAGACGGGTAAGACAGAAAGAAGAGAGAGAGAGGGGGAAAGTGAAAATGAGAAAGGAAGAGAGAGGGGTAAGAGAGAAAGAAGAGAGAGGGAGAGAGAGAGAGAAGAAGGAGAAGGGCTGTTTGGCAGCTGTATTGTGTGTGTGTGTGTGTGTGTGTGTGTGTGTGTGTGTGTGTGTGTGTGTGTGTGTGTGTGTGTGTGTGTGTGTGTGTGTGTGTGTGTGTGTGTGTGTGTGTGTGTGTGTGTGTGTGTGTGTGTGTGTGTGTGTGTGTGTGTGTGTGTGTGTGTGTGTGTGTGTTTACGAACATCTGTGTGTCTGTCTTCAGAAGAATGAAACTCTGTGTTTGTGTTTTAATACGCTGTTCCTCTTACCAAACATGTGTAAATATAAATGTACAAAAACTGTTTGACTATACTTTTGGGGACCAGAAAATTGGACACATGATGTTAGTTTTTGGCCAAATGCCAAAAGGCCAAATGCTATTTCTAAGGGTTTAGAATTAGTGTTAGGTTTAGGAGCCAGGGTTAGGAGCTAGGGTTAGGAGCTAGGGTTGGTTTTGGGTTAGGAGCTAGGGTTAGGAGCTAGGGTTGGTTTTGGGTTAGGAGCTAGGGTTAGGAGCTAGGGTTGGTTTTGGGTTAGGAACTAGGGTTAGGAGCTAGGGTTAGTTTTAGGGTTAGGAACTAGGGGTAGTTTTAGGTTTAGGAACTAGGGTTGGTTTTGGGTTAGAGCTAGTGTTAGGTTTAGGAGCTAGGGTTAGGAGCTAGGGATGGTTTTAGGGTTAGGAGCTAGGGTTAGTTTAGGGTTAGGAACTAGGGTTAGTATTGGGTTAGTTTTAGGGTTAGGAACTAGGGTTAGTTTTAGGGTTAGGAACTAGGGTTAGTTTTAGGGTTAGGAACTAGGGTTAGTTTTAGGGTTAGGAGCTAAGGTTAGTTTTAGGGTTAGGAGCTAGGGTTAGTTTTGGGTTAGGAACTAGGGTTAGTATTGGGTTAGTTTTGGGTTAGGAACTAGTTTTAGGGTTAGGCCCTGGCGGTTCGTTGCTCCAGTGCCTTTCCGTTCACCTTAGCATCCCTGGACCAGTCTACACTCAATCATAGGACCTACTGAAGAGATGAGTCTTCAAAAAAAGTAAAGACTTACAGGTCGAGACAGAGTCTGCGTCTCTCACGTGGAAAGGCAGACCATTCCATAAAAATGTAGCTCTATAGGAGAAAGCTCTGCCTCCAGTTGTTTGCTCTGATATGCCAGGGACAATAAGAAGACTTGACTCTTGTGACTGTAGCGTACGTGTAGGTATGTACAACAGGACCGAATTGGGGAGATGGGTAGGAGCAAGGCCATGTAATGCTTTGTAGGTTAGCAGTAAAACCTTGAAATCACCCCTTGCCTTAACAGGAGCCAGTGTAGAGAGGCCAGCACTGGAGTAATATGATCAAATGTTTTGGTTCTAGTCAGGATTCTAGCAGCCGTGTTTAGCACTAACTGAAGTTTATCTAGTGCTTTATGCGGGTATCCAGAAATTAGAGCATTGCAGTAGTCTAATCTAGAAGTGACAAATGCATGGATTAGATTTCTGCATCATCTTTGGACAAAACATTTCTGATTTTTGCAATGTTACGAAGATGGTTAAAAGCTGCCATTGAAATATTCTTGATATGTTCGTCACAAGAGAGATCAGGGTCCAGAGTAACGCTAAGGTTTTATTTGAGACGACTGTACAACCATCAAGATTAATTGTCAGATCCAACATCAGATCTTTGTTTCTTGGGACCTAGAACTAGCATCTCTGTTTTTTCCGAGGTAAAACATGTTTTGCTAAATTCCACCATTCACTATCTTATGTTCGAAACACAGGCTTCCAGGGTAGACCATTTTTGGGATTCACCATGTTTCATCGAAATGTACAGCAGTGTGGCGTCCGCTTAGCAGTGAAAGTTGACATTGTGTTTCTGAATGACATCACCAAGAGGTAAAATATATAGTGAAAACAATAGTGGTCCTAAAACGGAACCTTGAGGAACACCGAAATGTACAATTGATTTGTCAGAGGACAAACCATCCACAGAGACAAACTGATATCTTTCCGATAGATAAGATCTAAACCAGGCCAGAACTTGGTTCATGTAGATCAATTAGGGTTTCCAATCTTTACAAAAGAATGTGGTGATCGATGGTTTCAAAAGCAGCACTAAGGTCTAGGAGCACGAGAACAGATGCAGAGCCTCGGTCTGACGCCATTAAAACCTCTATACGGGATTGGTGTCCCTATACTGGGACGGTTTAGGTAACGTGTGCTAATGTGATTAGCATGAAGTTGTAAGAACAGGAACATTTCCCAGGACATAGACATGTCTTATATGGGCAGAAAGCTTAAATTCTTATTAATCTAACTGCACTGTCCAATTTACAGTAGCTATTACAGTGAAAGAATACCATGCTATTGTTTGAGGGGAGTGCACATTTATAAACTTGAAAATGTATCAATAAACCAATTAGGCACATTTGTGCAGATTTGAAACAACATTTTGAACAGTAATACAACTGATAATTGGATCAGTCTAAAACTTTGCACATACATTGCTGCCATCTAGTGGCCAAAATCTAAATTGAGCCAAGAGTCCTAAGTCATATAATGGTCTTTCTCTTGCATTTCAAAGATGATCCTTTTTTTCTCTCGAAAAAAGCATGTTTTTTTCTTTGTATTATCGTTTACCAGATCTAATGTGTTATATTCTCCTTCATTAATTTCACATTTCCACGAACTTCAAAGTGTTTCCTTTCAAATGGTATCAACATATCCTTGCTTCAGGTCCTGGACTACAGGCAGTTAGATTTGGGTATGTCATCTTAGGCGAAAATTGAAAAAAAGGGTCCGATCCCAAAAGGTAATTTACCAATTAATTAATTAAGTACAGTCCCAGTACTATGATGGTCTAAAACCAGATTGGAGCATATCGTATACAATATTTGTCTTCAGGAAGGCAGTGAGTTGCTGCGCAACATATTTTTCTAAAATGTTTGAGAGGAATGGGAGATAAAGGCCGATAGTTTTTTACATTTTCCAGGTCAAGGTTTGGCTTTTTCATTAAAGGCTTTAAAACCGCCACTTTTACTGAGTTTGGTACACATCCGGTGGATAGAGAGCCATTTAATATGTTTAACATAGGAGGACCAAGCACAGGAAGTTTCTCTTTCAGTAGTGTAGTTGGAATAGGGTCCAGTATGCAGCTTGAAGGTTTAGAGGCCATAATGACTTTCATGAATGTGTCAAGAGACAGGATTAAAAAAGTGTCTCCATTGATCCGAGGTCCTGGCAGTTCTGTGCAGTCTCAGGACAACTGAGTTCTGGAGAAAGTCCGTAATTTGTTTTCTACTGATCATGATATTTTCGTCAAAGTTCATAAATTCATCACTGCTGAAGTGAAGGCCATCATCTCCTGGTTAGCTTTGGGACAGAATCAAAACAAAATGTCGGATTGTTTTTATTCTCCTCAATTAAGTTGGAACAGTAGGCTGATTGAGCAGCAGCCAGCAGCATACCGCCCTGCATACCACAGCTTGCTTGCTTCTGAAGCTAAGTAGGGTTGGTCCTGGTCGGTCCCTGGATGGGAGACCAGCAGCATACCGCCCTGCATACCACAGCTTGCTTGCTTCTGAAGCTAAGTAGGGTTGGTCCTGGTCGGTCCCTGGATGGGAGACCTGCTGCTGCAGGAGGTGGTGTTGGAGGGCCAGTTGGAGGCACCCTTTCCTCTGCTCTAAATATCCCAATGCCCCAGGGCAATGATTGGGGACATTGCCCTGTGTAGGGTGCTGTCTTTCGGGTGGGACGTTAATCTGGTGTCCTGACTCTCTGTGGTCACTAAAGATCCCATGTCACGTATTGTAAGAGTAGTGGTGTTAACCCCGGACTACTGTATAATATCATCCTTCCTACCAGTAATGTATAATATAATCCTTCCTACCAGTACTGTATAATATCATCCTTCCTACCAGTACTGTATAATATCATCCTTCCTACCAGTACTGTATAATATCATCCATTCTACCAGTACTGTATAACATCATCCATCCTACCAGTACTGTATAATATCATCCATCCTACCAGTACTGTATAACATCATCCTTCCTACCAGTACTGTATAATATCATCCATCCTACCAGTACTGTATAATATCATCCATCCTACCAGTACTGTATAATATCATCCATCCTACCAGTACTGTATAATATCATCCATCCTACCAGTACTGTATAACATCATCCATCCTACCAGTACTGTATAACATCATCCATCCTACCAGTACTGTATAATATCATCCTTCCTACCAGTACTGTATAACATCATCCATCCTACCAGTACTGTATAATATCATCCATCCTACCAGTACTGTATAACATCATCCTTCCTACCAGTACTGTATAACATCATCCTTCCTACCAGTACTGTATAACATCATCCATCCTACCAGTACTGTATAACATCATCCATCCTACCAGTACTGTATAACATCATCCATCCTACCAGTACTGTATAACATCATCCATCCTACCAGTACTGTATAACATCATCCATCCTACCAGTACTGTATAACATCATCCATCCTACCAGTACTGTATAACATCATCCATCCTACCAGTACTGTATAATATCATCCATCCTACCAGTACTGTATAATATCATCCATCCTACCAGTACTGTATAATATCATCCATCCTACCAGTACTGTATAATATCATCCATCCTACCAGTACTGTATAATATCATCCATCCTACCAGTACTGTATAATATCATCCATCCTACCAGTACTGTATAATATCATCCATCCTACCAGTACTGTATAACATCATCCATCCTACCAGTACTGTATAACATCATCCATCCTACCAGTACTGTATAACATCATCCATCCTACCAGTACTGTATAACATCATCCATCCTACCAGTACTGTATAACATCATCCATCCTACCAGTACTGTATAATATCATCCTTCCTACCAGTACTGTATAATATCATCCATCCTACCAGTACTGTATAATATCATCCATCCTACCAGTACTGTATAATATCATCCATCCTACCAGTACTGTATAATATCATCCATCCTACCAGTACTGTATAATATCATCCATCCTACCAGTACTGTATAATATCATCCATCCTACCAGTACTGTATAATATCATCCATCCTACCAGTACTGTATAACATCATCCTTCCTACCAGTACTGTATAATATCATCCATCCTACCAGTACTGTATAACATCATCCATCCTACCAGTACTGTATAATATCATCCATCCTACCAGTACTGTATAACATCATCCATCCTACCAGTACTGTATAACATCATCCATCCTACCAGTACTGTATAACATCATCCATCCTACCAGTACTGTATAACATCATCCATCCTACCAGTACTGTATAACATCATCCTTCCTACCAGTACTGTATAACATCATCCATCCTACCAGTACTGTATAACATCATCCATCCTACCAGTACTGTATAACATCATCCATCCTACCAGTACTGTATAACATCATCCATCCTACCAGTACTGTATAACATCATCCATCCTACCAGTACTGTATAACATCATCCATCTTACCAGTACTGTATAACATCATCCATCCTACCAGTACTGTATAACATCATCCATCCTACCAGTACTGTATAACATCATCCATCCTACCAGTACTGTATAACATCATCCATCCTACCAGTACTGTATAACATCATCCATCCTACCAGTACTGTATAACATCATCCTTCCTACCAGTACTGTATAACATCATCCATCCTACCAGTACTGTATAACATCATCCTTCCTACCAGTACTGTATAACATCATCCATCCTACCAGTACTGTATAACATCATCCTTCCTACCAGTACTGTATAACATCATCCATCCTACCAGTACTGTATAACATCATCCTTCCTACCAGTACTGTATAACATCATCCATCCTACCAGTACTGTATAACATCATCCATCCTACCAGTACTGTATAACATCATCCATCCTACCAGTACTGTATAACATCATCCATCCTACCAGTACTGTATAACATCATCCATCCTACCAGTACTGTATAATATCATCCATCCTACCAGTACTGTATAATATCATCCATCCTACCAGTACTGTATAATATCATCCATCCTACCAGTACTGTATAACATCATCCATCCTACCAGTACTGTATAACATCATCCATCCTACCAGTACTGTATAACATCATCCATCCTACCAGTACTGTATAACATCATCCATCCTACCAGTACTGTATAACATCATCCATCCTACCAGTACTGTATAACATCATCCATCCTACCAGTACTGTATAACATCATCCATCCTACCAGTACTGTATAACATCATCCATCCTACCAGTACTGTATAACATCATCCTTCCTACCAGTACTGTATAATATCATCCATCCTACCAGTACTGTATAATATCATCCATCCTACCAGTACTGTATAATATCATCCATCCTACCAGTACTGTATAATATCATCCATCCTACCAGTACTGTATAATATCATCCATCCTACCAGTACTGTATAATATCATCCATCCTACCAGTACTGTATAATATCATCCATCCTACCAGTACTGTATAATATCATCCATCCTACCAGTACTGTATAATATCATCCTTCCTACCAGTACTGTATAATATCATCCATCCTACCAGTACTGTATAACATCATCCATCCTACCAGTACTGTATAATATCATCCATCCTACCAGTACTGTATAACATCATCCATCCTACCAGTACTGTATAATATCATCCATCCTACCAGTACTGTATAACATCATCCATCCTACCAGTACTGTATAATATCATCCATCCTACCAGTACTGTATAATATCATCCATCCTACCAGTACTGTATAACATCATCCTTCCTACCAGTACTGTATAATATCATCCTTCCATAATATATATATATATATATATATATATATTTTTAACTTTATTTAACCAGGTAGGCCAGTTGAGAACAAGTTCTCATTTACAACTGCGATCTGGTCAAGATAAAGCAAAGCAGTGCGACAGAAAAACAACACAGAGTCACTCCCTGACCGTAGAGATCCTTTTTATGTCTCTACTTTGGTTTGGTCAGGGCGTGAGTTGGGGTGGGCATTCTATGTTTTCTATTTCTATTTGTTTGGCCGAGTGTGGTTCTCAATCAGAGGCAGCTGTCTATCGTTGTCTCTGATTGAGAACCATACTTAGGTAGGCTTTTTCCACCTGTGGGTTGTGGGTAGTTATTTTCTGTTTTGTGTTGCTGCACCAGACAGAACTGTTTCATTTCGTTCACTCTCTTTGTTGTTTTTGTTGTTTCAGTGTTCAGTTTATTTTATTAAATTAACATGGACACTTACCACGCTGCGTGTTGGTCCGATGATTCCCATTCCTCATCATCAGACGAAGAAGAACGTCACACACAGAGTTCACATAAACAAACATTCAGTCAATAACACAATTGAAAAATCTATGTACAGTGTGTGCAAATGTAGAAGAGTAGGGAGGTACGCTGACAGCTGATGCTTAAAGTTAGAGAGGGAGATATAAGACTTCAGCTTCAGTGATTTTTGCAATTAGTTCCAGTCACTGGCAGCAGAGAACTGGAAGGAAATGCGGCCAAAGGAAGTGTTAGCTTTGAGGATGACCAGTGAAATATACCTGCTGGATCGCGTGCTGCTGGTGGGTATTGCTATGGTGACCAGTGAGCTGAGATAAGGTGGGACTTTACCTAGCAAAGACGTATAGATGACCTGGAACCAGTGGGTTTATATAGATAGGCACGCTTTATTTTGTCTGGTTTAGCGTCCCAGATAAAGCAAAATATTTTTTGCTCATACAATTTGAGAAACGAATCATCAGGAGCAGGCAGTAAGTGAGTAAACTGAGATATGACTAAGGAGTTAACCAGGGACAATCTTCCATAAATAGACAGGTATTTACCTCTCCATAGTTGCAGGATCTTGTCTATTTTTACAAATTTTCTATTGAAATTCATTGTGGAGAGCTCATTTATATATTTTGTGATCTGAAAACCAAGTATGTCTACTTCCCCGTCAGCCCATTTTATAGGTAAACTGCAGGGTAATGTAAAAGT